>NC_079515.1:15348764-15648764 GCF_000801105.2 Raphanus sativus
CATGCATAGAATACACCTGGAAGATGAATCGATGACTTCTGTAGAACATCAGAGGAGGTTAAACCCAAATCTAAAGGATGTTGTAAGAAAGAGATAATGAAACTTCTAGAAGCAGGTGTGATCTATGCGATCGTCTGATAGTAAGTGGGTTAGTCTTGTGCATGGTAGTACCTAAGAAGGTGGGATCACTGTGATAACCAATGAAAAGAATGAATTGATCCCCACTAGAAACAGTTACTGGTCATCGCATGTGCATTGATTTTCCGTAAGTTGAATGCTGCGACTCGTAAGGATCACTTCCCACTACCTTTTATTGATCAAATGCTTGAGAGATTGGCTAACCACCCTTACTATTGCTTTTTAGAATGGTTATTCAGGTTTCTTTCAGATTCCCATCCACCCAGATGATCAGGAGAAGACGACGTTCACGTGCCCTTATGGAACATATGCGTATAGGAGGATGCCCTTCGGCTTGTGCAATGCTCCAGCGACCTTCCAGGATGCATGATGTCGATTTTTACTGATCTGATCGAAGACATAATGGAGGTTTTCATGGACGATTTCAGCGTCTATGGGAGCTCCTTTCATGTATGTTGTTGTCAAACTTCTGCAGGGTGCTGAAGCGATGCGAAGGAGAAGCATCTGGTGCTGAACTGGGAGAAATGCCACTTCATGGTCAGAGATGGGATTGTTCTGGGACAACAAGATATCAGAGAAAGGCATTGAGGTGGACAAGGCAAAGATCGAGGTCATGATGAGTCTGCAACACCAACTTCAGTGAAGGGAATCAGGAGTTTCTTGGGACACGCTGGTTTCTATAAGGTTCATTCAGGACTTCTCTAAGATCGCGAGACCACTCACTCGGTTGCTCTGCAAGGAAGCTCAGTTTGCCTTTGACAGCGACTGCTTAGCCGCATTCCACACGATCAAGGGAGCCCTAGTCAGTGCACCAGTTGTCCAACCCTCCAGACTGGGATCTCCTTTTGAGATCATGACAGATGCAAGTGATTTTGCAGTGGGAGCAGTCCTTGGACAGCGTAAAAAACAAAAGCTTCACGTGATTTACTATGCAAGCAGACCTTAGATGAAGCTCAGTGCCGATACGCAACCACAGAGAATGAGCTCCTTGCCATCGTGTTCGTTTTGAGAAGTTCAGATCCTATCTGGTTGGATCAAAGGTGATTGTGCACACAGACCACGCAGCTCTCAAGTACCAGCTTACGAAGAAGGATGCTAAACCGCGGCTCTAAAGATGGATTCTTTTGCTCCAAGAGTTTGATCTGGAGATAAGAGACAAGAAGGGGGTTGATAATGGAGTAGCAGAGTCATCTCTCCAGGATGAAAGTGTCAGATGAGACAGTTCTTGATGTGGAACAACCGATGGAGTACGTCAATGCGATTGGTCTGCGCAACATGGAGCAGTCGTCACCTGTCATCAAGGACTGTTCCCGCGTAGAAGGGGCATTCGTTGCAGTGATCCAGAAGGAGTACCCGAACCTTCCATGGTTCGCTGAGATTGCCAACTTCTTGGCAGCTGAGAAAGAGCCTTTGAGGTTCACTGGGAATGAGAAAGAAGAAATTTCTAAGGGAGGCAAGGCACTACTTCTGGGATGAGCCGTATCTCTATCGGCAAAGCAAGGATGGGATCTTCAGGAGATGTGTCCCAGAGGCTGATATTCCAGGGATACTTCACCACTGCCACGGTTCCTCTTATGCTGGTCACTTTGCCACATTCAAGACAGTTTCTAAGATCCTCCAAGCCGGTTTCTGGTGGCCCACTATGTTCAGAGATTCTCACGCTTTCATATCTCGATGCAATTCGTGCCAAAGGATGGGGAGTATAAGCAAGAGAAACGAGATGCCTCAGAACTACATCTTGGAAGTTGAAGTGTTCGATTGCTGGGGGATCGATTTCATGGGACCCTTCCCAGTCTCTCACAAGAACGAGTACATCCTAGTTGCTGTGGACTATGTCTCCAAGTGGGTAGAAGCGATTGCTAATCCAACCAATGATGCCGCGAGTTGTAACCAAGATGTTCACCTCCATCATCTTTCCAAGATTTGGAGTGCCTAGAGTGGTTATAAGCGATGGTGGAACTCACTTTATCAACAAGTTGTTCCAAGGATTGCTGAGCAGGAATGGTGTCAAACACAAGGTTGCAACCGCCTATCATCCTCAAAAAAGTGGTCAAGTGGAGGTTTCCAACAGAGAGATCAAGAACATCCTGCAGAAGACTGTCAACACCACCCGCAAGGACTGGTCCCTTAAGCTTGACGATGCTCTATGGGCGTACAGAACAGCCTACAAGACCCCTCTAGGGACCACTCCCTATCATCTGGTCTATGGCAAGGCGTGCCACCTACCTGTTGAGCTAGAGTACAAGGCCGCTTGGGCTGTCAAACTACTCAACTTCGACATCAAACCCGCCAAGGAGAGGCGAACCATTCAGATCCACGAGTTGGAGGAGATCAGGCATCTGGCCTATGAGAGTTCTAAGATCAACAAGGAAAAGACCAAGGCGTTCCATGACAAAACGGATCATCAGTAGAAGCTTTGCTTCCGAACGATCAGGTCTTACTCTTCAATTCACGGGTTAAGTTGTTCCCTGGAAGCTTAAGTCCAGATGGTCCGGACCTTTCACCATTAAGGAGGTTCGCCCTTATGGAGCTGTTGTGTTGCTGAACACAAGAGGTGGAGAATTTGTTGTCAATGGTCAGCGTCTAAAGCCATAGCTTGCTGACACAACAATCGATGAAGGTGTAGAGATACACTTAAGCGATCCCCCTCAAGCCTAATCGGCTCATTGAAGTCAAGCTAGTGACAGAAAACAAGCCCTTGGTGGGAGGCAACCCACTGGTGAGTGTAAATATGTTTTTCTTTTTGTCTTTATCTTTCTAGGAACTAACTTGCAGGTTGAAAAATCAAGAAAATTCGAGATCACTCCAGGAGAACACTCCAGCGGTTGTTCCGCCGATTGTTCCAAGTAAGTGCTCGAACAAAAAAAAGAGAGAGAATGGGAAGCGGTTTTGATGGACCTATTTAAGGCCCAAACACTCCACTTCCCCACTTCATCTCTCTCGCCGCAAACCACCACCCCCCCCCTTAGAACCCTAAAATCGCGAACACACATCTCTCTCTTTCTCATCGATTTTGGTTCTAACCTCTTGGGATTCTCTTGAGATTGGGTTGTTTTGCAGGAATCACCTCTCCAATCAAGGTAATCGGACAAGAACTCTCCCCCTTTAGCGCATGCAAATCGCGATTTGGGAGTGATTTCTTGGGTTCTCTTTTTCCTTTATGCTTTGCGATTTCATCCTAGGTTGTAGCTCTTGATAGTATACTAGCTACTAGGATTGAACTCATGATTGATTTTCAATGGAAGAGGAACCGATTTGTTGCTTGTGATTCTTGGCCTTTGCGATTTCTACTGTTGAGATGGAGGCTTGTGTAGGTTGTCTAGTAATCGATGGACTTGGATAGAACAAGAAGATTGGATTGTTCCATCGTTGCTAGAACAACCGACGAACTGTGCTGATGTTGTGTTTGCTGTTGTTTTGCAGATGCCTCCAAAGATGAGAACGCTAGAACAGCCAAGAGCATAGCTTCTCCAGCCGCGAGTGCTCCGCCTGGTTACCCATGGCCGAACAAGAATGAGGGCGCACCCATCGACCTCAATGATCCGATGCTCCTTGACTTCAACGTTGAGGGATGGGACAGGGAGTCGGCAGCGATATACAACAGGCTCCTCCTGGCAGAGATCCTCCCACGCGGTTCGTGCACCAGCCAACACTAAGCGCTTAGGCCTTGACACTGAGGTGTTCGACACGATGCAAGCTATGTGATTCATGCCTCTCTGCTACCAGGCCCATGTTCTCTACCCAGACTTGGTCAGGCAAGTGCTCGCGACGTGCAGGATCACTTACCAGAACCCCACTGCGCCTACGTACGAGAACTGCTCCTTCTCCTTCATGGCTGATGGAAAGTTCTGCACCATCTCTCTCAACGACCTGAACGCGCTATTCGAGATTGCAGACACGCCAAAGGGGGTTTCAGTGGAAAAGAAGTTCAAGCCGGCAGACACCTTTTGGGATCTCATCGCAGCCGGCAAGTTCACCTCTCGCAAGGCCTATCAGTCGCAGATCCGGAACCCTGCTATCCGGATCATTGCCAAGATCGTGTCCAATGTCCTGTTCGCGAAGGAGTACACCTCCAAGATCACGAATGGAGAGCTCCAGGTTCTCTACACGGGACTTGAGGACGAGATGCGCAGAGAGAACATCACCCGATCCAGGAAGTCAAGACCAACCCAGGGTTCCATCTCATCTCCATGTTCGCTGACCGCAGAGACACCCTGATTCGGACTGACGATAAGAAGGATCGATGCGGCAGTCTGCTCACACCATTGTTCCAGCACTTCAACATCAACCTCGGCTCCTACAAGGTTGTCTCTGAGATGGAGTACATCGATACTCCTTACCTGATCGCATGTCACATCTTGCGCGACGAGACCACCTACAAATTCCAGGATAAAGAAGGGAACCCTCTGTACTGCAAGCTCCCTATGCCAGGGTTCACAGACTTCTTATCCCTGGAGAACATTGTGTTCTCACTCGATGAAGAGCACCTCTGCGATGATCCGAAGGCGCCGGTTCAGCACGATGATGAAGACATGGATGATGTGGAGCATGTGACTCCACCGGCTGATGGTGAGGTATGACTTGGAGGACTTCACCGATGTGACTGATGATCACGCCTACAGACTCTGGATGGTTGATTCCCAGAAGAAGAACAACAGCCTCATGAAGAGGATACTCAAGGCGATCACAGGCGGCTGCATTGGAGCGCATGAAGAGCGTACGCCGCAGAGAACAAGGCCCCAGGCAAGGAACACGCGGGAACATCGACTGGAGCAGAGAGACTGCTGAGGAACAGGAGGACAGCTGGTAACTCCGGTAGCGTCGATTCAGACTGAGTTCGAAAGGACTATTTCTATCCCTTGTCTTATCCATCTGAACTATTTATTTTTTATGTTATTTGCTACTGTTTGGTGTGTTTCAGCTTCCTCTGATTTATTTTCACAACCAGGGATGGTGTGAACAAGAATGAGGGCGCACCCATCGACCTCAATGATCCGATGCTCCTTGACTTCAACGTTGAGGGATGGGACAAGGAGTCGGCAGCGATATACAACAGGCTCCTCCTGGCAGAGATCCTCCCCACGCGGTTCGTGCACCAGCCAACACTAGGCGCTTTAGGCCTTGACACTGAGGTGTTCGACACGATGCAAGCTATGGGATTCATGCCTCTCTGCTACCAGGCCCAGGTTCTCTACCCAGACTTGGTCAGGCAAGTGCTCGCGACGTGCAGGATCACTTACCAGAACCCCACTGCGCCTACGTACGAGAACTGCTGCTTCTCCTTCATGGCTGATGGAAAGTTCTGGCACCATCTCTCTCAACGACCTGAACGCGCTATTCGAGATTGCAGACACGCCAAAGGGGTTTCAGTGGAAAAGAAGTTCAAGCCGGCAGACACCTTTTGGGATCTCATCGCAGCCGGCAAGTTCACCTCTCGCAAGGCTATCAGTCGCAGATCCGGAACCCTGCTATCCGGATCATTGCCAAGATCGTGTCCAATGTCCTGTTCGCGAAGAGTACACCTCCAAGATCACGAATGGAGAGCTCCAGGTTCTCTACACGGGACTTGAGGACGAGATGCGCAGAGAGAACATCACCCCGATCCAGGAAGTCAAGACCAACCCAGGGTTCCATCTCATCTCCATGTTCGCTGACCGCAGAGACACCCTGATTCGGACTGACGATAAGAAGGATCGATGCGGCAGTCTGCTCACACCATTGTTCCAGCACTTCAACATCAACCTCGGCTCCTACAAGGTTGTCTCTGAGATGGAGTACATCGATACTCCTTACCTGATCGCATGTCACATCTTGCGCGACGAGACCACCTACAAATTCCAGGATAAAGAAGGGAACCCTCTGTACTGCAAGCTCCCTATGCCAGGGTTCACAGACTTCTTATCCCTGGAGAACATTGTGTTCTCACTCGATGAAGAGCACCTCTGCGATGATCCGAAGGCGCCGGTTCAGCACGATGATGAAGACATGGATGATGTGGAGCATGTGACTCCACCGGCTGATGGTGAGGTATGACTTGGAGGACTTCACCGATGTGACTGATGATCACGCCTACAGACTCTGGATGGTTGATTCCCAGAAGAAGAACAACAGCCTCATGAAGAGGATACTCAAGGCGATCACAGGCGGCTGCATTGGAGCGCATGAAGAGCGTACGCCGCAGAGAACAAGGCGCCCAGGCAAGGAACACGCGGGAACATCGACTGAGCAGAGAGACTGCCGAGGAACAGGAGGACAGCTGGTCACTCCGGTAGCGTCGATTCTGACTGAGTTCGAAAGGACTATTTCTATCCCTTGTCTTATCCATCTGAACTATTTATTTTTTATGTTATTTGCTACTGTTTGGTGTGTTTCAGCTTCCTCTGATTTATTTTCACAACCAGGGATGGTGTGAACAAGAATGAGGGCGCACCCATCGACCTCAATGATCCGATGCTCCTTGACTTCAACGTTGAGGGATGGGACAAGGAGTCGGCAGCGATATACAACAGGCTCCTCCTGGCAGAGATCCTCCCCACGCGGTTCGTGCACCAGCCAACACTAGGCGCTTTAGGCCTTGACACTGAGGTGTTCGACACGATGCAAGCTATGGGATTCATGCCTCTCTGCTACCAGGCCCAGGTTCTCTACCCAGACTTGGTCAGGCAAGTGCTCGCGACGTGCAGGATCACTTACCAGAACCCCACTGCGCCTACGTACGAGAACTGCTCCTTCTCCTTCATGGCTGATGGAAAGTTCTGCACCATCTCTCTCAACGACCTGAACGCGCTATTCGAGATTGCAGACACGCCAAAGGGGGTTTCAGTGGAAAAGAAGTTCAAGCGGCAGACACCTTTTGGGATCTCATCGCAGCCGGCAAGTTCACCTCTCGCAAGGCCTATCAGTCGCAGATCCGGAACCCTGCTATCCGGATCATTGCCAAGATCGTGTCCAATGTCCTGTTCGCGAAGGAGTACACCTCCAAGATCACGAATGGAGAGCTCCAGGTTCTCTACACGGGACTTGAGGACGAGATGCGCAGAGAGAACATCACCCCGATCCAGGAAGTCAAGACCAACCCAGGGTTCCATCTCATCTCCATGTTCGCTGACCGCAGAGACACCCTGATTCGGACTGACGATAAGAAGGATCGATGCGGCAGTCTGCTCACACCATTGTTCCAGCACTTCAACATCAACCTCGGCTCCTACAAGGTTGTCTCTGAGATGGAGTACATCGATACTCCTTACCTGATCGCATGTCACATCTTGCGCGACGAGACCACCTACAAATTCCAGGATAAAGAAGGGAACCCTCTGTACTGCAAGCTCCCTATGCCAGGGTTCACAGACTTCTTATCCCTGGAGAACATTGTGTTCTCACTCGATGAAGAGCACCTCTGCGATGATCCGAAGGCGCCGGTTCAGCACGATGATGAAGACATGGATGATGTGGAGCATGTGACTCCACCGGCTGATGGTGAGGTATGACTTGGAGGACTTCACCGATGTGACTGATGATCACGCCTACAGACTCTGGATGGTTGATTCCCAGAAGAAGAACAACAGCCTCATGAAGAGGATACTCAAGGCGATCACAGGCGGCTGCATTGGAGCGCAGGAAGAGCGTACGCCGCAGAGAACAAGGCGCCCAGGCAAGGAACACGCGGGAACATCGACTGGAGCAGAGAGACTGCCGAGGAACAGGAGGACAGCTGGTCACTCCGGTAGCGGCGATTCAGACTGAGTCCGAAAGGACTATTTCTATCCCTTGTCTTATCCATCTGAACTATTTATTTTTATGTTATTTGCTACTGTTTGGTGTGTTTCAGCTTCCTCTGATTTATTTTCACAACCAGGGATGGTGTGAACTAAGTCTGGGGGAGCGATTGTACTATATTCGCTTGTGTGCTTTTTGAGTCAGTCCTTGTGTCATTTTTATGTTTTTATCGAGTCAGTCTTTAGGATCGAGTCAGTCAAAACTATTGTGGGAATCAGGACCTTATTTTGTGATGCTCTTTAATCACCTCGTGCTTTAACCTTCTTATTCAGTGACCTTAGCAGTGATGAAAGACCCACACATGGACCTGGAACACCCTGACTTATCTCATTTGACACTCCAGAAGTTCTATACCGATCAGGTTACACTGGGCAGACTTAACTCCACTTTATCTGAACCTAATATGGACTTTAATTCTTCTTGTCATGGGCACTAGATCAGGGTAGAATGAGAACTACACTCAGGACTTCTTATCCGATTTTTATCCCTCTTGATGTTCCTGAGTGGCTAGCTCATCTTTAGCTAGTTCCCACCTTGAACCCTGACCTTTTATTCCACCCTCATGCATTTGCTTCTCTAGTACTTTATGTGCAGATATGTGCAAAAAGGTCGGAGAGGAAAGGATCGACGCAGTTCTTACTCATCAATGCTCACACAGTGGAAGCAGGCAGAACAACCGGAGTGCTTGTTCCGGTACGAAAGAGAACAACCGGAGTGCTTGTTCCGATACCATAGAGAACAACGAAGAAGTAAGTGGCTAGAACAGACCAGAATGAATCACCAGTGGCATCATGTACATCACTTGTTACCTCCTTGCTCGTCACCCCAGCATTTTGTATTTCAGTATATATATAAAAAAAAATATTATGTTTTTGCTTTGATTTACTGGTGACGAGAAGGGGAAGAATCTATGATGCATGCCACTGGGGAAGTTGAGAAGGTAATGGTGGTTTCAGTGAAGTGTTCTGAAGGGGAAGTTGAATCGTGCGGAGCAGTCCTATGATCAATCAATCGGAGAGCAGTCCGATTAGCAGAGATGAGTAAGGACTGTGGACCTCAATGGAGCCGTCCTCTCACGACCATTTTGTGCGATATCCTGCACCCGCTCTTGGTAAACCCTAAACACTCTTGAACTCCACCATAAAAGTTAGCATGTTCTATACCTAGCCCGTTCTCTCTGAGTAGAGCCTGTGACAAGAAGCTCACGCTGATCTTAATTGAACATAAGGAGTTTTGTCTCGAAAGTGTTGCCTTTTCAGGTTGAGATGTAGAGTAAGTAGCTGATCTTCGAACAGCGATCAGGGGGTTCTCAGTAAGTGTGTGTGGTCCTAATCTACAGCTTGTATGGTTCAGAGATTTGTGGTAAGAGTATGGTTGCTGAGAATAAGCGAGTTCCCACGCTTTCAAACCTTTCTCCCTGTTCTTGGTACTTGCCTTGTTCGAGGAAAAACAAGGATCTAAGTCTGGGGGAATTGATATATGGTGTTTTCACATCATTGTATATATGTTTTCATTTGTTTCAAGTCACTAATTCGTGTCAGTCTAGTCCTTTTTGACCTTTTACAGGTCTGGAGTTAGTAGAAGGAAGAAGAGAAGGTGTCTGATGAAAAGAAGTCCTTTTGGAGCATTCCCGCGGAGAACACTCAAGAGAACAGTCCCGAGACTGTTCTCTCGCAAGCGGAACAAGCAGACATAGTGATCCGGAGATTGTTCCAGACGAATATGGAAACTCCTATTTCAGGAATTAAAGCCCTGTTGCCCTAATCTCTTTTCTTCTGATTGGCGCCTCCATATAAAAACGCCATCTATCTATTTTCTATTTTTCTTACGCTAGTTTTACAAGAGAACACTGAGTATTTTGCGATCTGCAACTTGTAAGGGAGAAGAATCCATCCTCTCATAGAGAAGATCATCTGAACCCTATTGTTTCATACTCTGTTCCTATGCAATTTTATTCAGGATTTATGTCTTTGTTTATGTGCATCATGATCGAGTAGTGACCTTGCTCGCCTAGGTTTTTAGGGTGTTGAGACATGAGCTAAACATAGATAAGCGATCCATAACTGTTCTTCATTCATACTGTTCTTACTGCTTTCATTAAACTGATCACTTGATGTTAGATCACTAGTTCATCACCTAGTTAACCGCTTAGGATGATTACTTGACATGTATTGAATGAGCTTAGTATCCCTAATCAGCGAAAGTAGATATTAGGGTGGTAAGTGAACTGATCGGACCTGTTCTCTAAAGCTTGCAATCGATCCTCATCCCAACGACAGTTAGGTGGTGAGATCGATCTGCAAAGCGATCACTACAACGACAGTGGAGTGTTCCAGCTGAGTGATCCGAGTTCTAGAAAGCACTTCATCGCGCTTGAATAATTGTTTGGCTCCAATTCAACACCCAATGAAATACCCTAGGCTAGCTCTTGTTTAATTGAATCAATCTCGTGTTTATTTTGCTTGTTTACTATCGCCTATTTCAACCAAATTATATCTTCTTCTTAGCTTGATTCTGGAACTTATAGAACTAGAGTGTAGACTGGTCCTCTGGATTTGAATCTCAAGTACTACAATTGCAACTGTTAACTTGGCAGTAGCAAGGATTCATTTTTAGTGTATCATCCATCGAATGGTTAAATATCGATCGACACTCTTCCATCACTGTCGATCGATAGTAAGTGACTCTAATCGCCCGACCTCGCATGATTCCTATCGGTCGATTCTTCATTCGTGAAAATACTCCAAAAATGCCTTAAAAGTATTGCTTTCTTCAATTAAGTACATGTGCCTGAAAATACTCTAAAATACTTTGAAAACGAAGTAAATATGATTGAAAACTCTTATATACCATGATTAAAAACGGGTGAAATTCATGGCATATCAACTCCCCCAGACTTACTCCTTTGCTTGTCCTCAAGCAAAGTAATCAGTAGTCTCTCCGAAGGAGGTTTAAAAACAACATGACTCTTATTTTTGAAAACTTAAAAATTCTCACTTCCTTGTCATGAGAATCTAAACGGTCTCAACCACAAATGCACATTTATACCTTATCCTAGTCTATCAACCAAATTCATCTATCCAACAACTTAGCAGATCTTGTCTAAAATTCTCCTCTACTAACCTCATTTCTTAGCATAAAATAAAAGTGCGTGCTTTACCTTGGGGATATCGATCAAAGGACACATGGATTTAACTCAAACAAGTTTCCTGAGCAGGTAGTCTTCTCTGATCCCTTTCTCCCCTCATCTCTCTTCTCTGGATCTCTTATTAGTTTCAATTTCAATAGGTTTCGATGCCACAAAGGTCATCTAGTCTATCTCATTGACATTTGTGTTGTAACTCATACATTTTTGACAAAGTGTAGCGAATAATGGGGTCACAGGAGACACTCCTACCCCTCGTTTCCACAATGTGTGATCATCCTTTAGATTTAGAATACTGGGGTCGCAGGAGACACTCCTACCCCTCTGCCTCTCAAGAAATCATTTCAATCTTTTCTTTATAAACTTAGATCTTTGAGATGCCGAAGAGAGCGAAGGAAGGGAGCCAGAATTTCACAGACTTGTACCTTTTCAGTCTTGTAGGAGGGTTCCGATCCGATGTATACCATGCCCCAAGACAAGCTAAACTAGTCAGTATTAGGTTAGAGGCTAGCTTCGGTTCCTTTAAACAATCTGGGCAAGTGTGGTTAACTGACAGGTTGGTCCACTTTGGTATCTCTAGTGCAATCTGTGGTAAATAAGTCTAGAGTGTGGGAACCGAAATTCGCACTGTCGATTTTAGTTAAATAAATCGAAGGAAAACCAAGTAAACCTAGTTTTCCCTGAAGGCTCGGATTCTATGCGATAACCAAATGAAATTGATAGAACAAAGCAACGTAGCGGAAAAATTGCACTAAGGCGTTTTATTGGATAGATAATAAAATGGATACAATATTCTTCCGAAAAGGGAAGTGGAGAACGCTGAAGCGAAAAACGACGGAAATACAGGAGGCAAAACGTTCTAAGTCTTGCTTCGCTAGTCTAAACTCCTACGTCCTAAGCTAGCAGGAATTCTCTAAGTCCCTAGGTTTCGGATTTGCTCTCTCTCTAGGATTTTCTTGCTCTGCCCTTCTTCCTCTCCCAAAGCTCCTTTATATACTCCTTCTTATGACGGTCTATTCTTCTTCTGGGCCGCAGGGCGGGCTTTTTTCCATTTTCGTCGAAACTTGACATTTATCTTCGGGAAACTTGACATTTATCCTTCCGGAAATTTAGCATTTATCTTGTTACGTAAAGATAAACGCAAATCGTCGTATCTATCTCAGATAATGGTAAACAGACTGTCCGATCGCGTTTGGTCCCTTTCGGGCCGTCTCTAGGACTTCCGTTGTTTTCCACGATTTCTTCGGAAGTTCTTCATTCGTTCGTAGAGTTGAGATGAGTGGTGTTTTAAGATAACCATCGCTGTTTCGTACGAAGAATTTAAGATCTTCCTTCCCGTTGATATCATACGAGTTTCCGAAGTGTTTCCGACGATCTTAGTTTGGAGTAAGAACCGGAGTTTCGTACACGGAATCTCAATGATTTGTCCTGCGAGGACTTGGGAAAGACTCGAAGTACAGACTTCCGACGGACGGAGCCTGGAACTTATGTACCGGAGATTGTTATCCGAAGATCCGAGCCAGCACGGGGCTAGCCGCCCGGCGGCCACGGCCAGCACGGGCGCTAGCCGCCGGCGGCTACGGCCAGCACGGGGCTAGGCGCCCGGCGGCCACGGCCAGCACGGGCGCTAGCCGCCGGCGGCTACGGCCAGCACGGGGCTAGCCGCCCGGCGGCCCCGGCCAGCACGGGCGCTAGCCGCCGGCGGCTACGGCCAGCACGGGGGCTAGCCGCCCGGCGGCCACGGTCAGCACGGGGCTAGCAGCCCGGCGGCCACGGCCAGCACGGGCGCTAGCCGCCGGCGGCCACGGCCAGCACTGGGGCTAGCCGCCCGGCGGCTACGGCCAAGGTCGGGGTCGGCTGCTCGGTTCCTTCGGTTTACGGGTGTTCGTGTTCATTTTTCGGAGGGTTTTTCGTATGACAAATAGACTTAGCCGTTGATTTCAAGATAACCGTTTTTGACCTCAACATAGAGTAACGCCAAAGAACAGTTTAGAAAATCATAAATATATATATATTTTCCTTTTTGACTCGGAAAACGATTTTAACTTTGGAAAATATAATGCAAAATAGGTTGGTTTATATGATAAAAATAGATGATAATTGATAATTGTTAGTGACATTCTCCCCCAAACTTAAATTACACCGTCTCGGTGTAATAATAAGAGGGAAGGACAAGGATATGAAAAGTTAGAAATGGAGATAATGAGGCAAAGTGTCGTACCTTTCTGTCTTTCCTGTCGATCGATGTACCATAGACGGTATCGATCGACAGTATCAGACAGAATGTGTGATAATGTGTTAGCACGGGACTCACTCACTCATCTAGCTTGACTCTCAAGTTAGCTCTGTTGTCAGTCCAAACACAAAGAAAATTAAACAAACGAAATAGTTCAAAAGCATAAAACATAGATAAGTTTAAAAACATAAATCCTGCAAATCCGAAACATAAATATAAAAATAAAAAGTCTGAAAGATAAAGAGAGAAGGTAAGAAGGCTAGTCGGTGGCCTCCTCGTCCTCCTCCTGCTGGTACTAGTGAGATGGTCCTGGGTCTGATGCTCTGACACTCCTCCTGCTCGCACATGGTGGTCGCGTGACTCGAGCCCAGATGGCTCGTAGGGCACTCATGACCGTCCTCTGAAAGTCTGCCTCAGGCATCGGGACGTCTGGTATGTCCGGGAAGTCAGGAAGGGGAGCTGCGGAAGCTGCCTGCGATCCTCCAACACCACGCTCTATCGGTTCCTGGCGAGACTCGGTGGTGAGCTCCTGTAAGAACTCATCGTCAGGCCTGAACTTGATCCTCTCGACCTGCTGGTCAAAATCAGTGAGTGATCTGTGCGGGAGCTGAAGCAGACGGAAGCGGCGGTCCATCCTGAAAAACCAGATAAGGCTCTCCTTGAGCCAGACGCAGTGCATCAGGTGCTGCTCGTCCATGAAGAGATGGCGGCGGTCTGCGGTACTCCTGTCCAGACGGACACCACAGAACTCAAAGATCGGTGTGAGAAGACTACCCACACTCTCCTTCTTCCTGCCCGAACCCGTGAAGGGTTTCTTCTTCAGTGAGATCAGATGCTCGGCGAAGAGAGCTCCAAGGTTGGGGACCACTAGTCCTGCAGTGTCGAGGTGAGAGAGATCGACCAGTCCGTTCACTGCTGGGAAGAGCAGTGAGAGATCATGTAGGTGCACCTTGTTGGGCTCCATCTTGCACAACAGAGTGTTGGCAATAGCCCGTAGGAAGTAGCGTAGGGTCGGGTGACGAACGTCAGACTGAGTCGCTGAACCGCTCCAACTGCCAGTGCCTATGATCTTCCAGAAGTCGCTCGCACCAGGGAGAGGTGAGAACCTGCAAGATGTCGCATCCTCCTCGAAACCGTAAATGCTGCAGAGCTGGGGGATGGTGATCGAGTATCTCTTCCCTCGAGCAAAGAAAGAGAGAACGCCGTCGCCTGCTACTTTAGGACCGTCATGGCGGTAGGTGAGGCGGACAGAGGCCATGAACTGGCGGACCAACGGAACGTGGAGGTCGTAGGCGTGTGTGGCTATGGTGCCCAACCCGAGCTGGCAATCATCGCGTACAGATCATCCTGGATCCGCATCTTGTGTGTGACCTCCGGGTCAATGAAACGTGTAGGCTCGATGTCGACATCGATCCAGGCATTGTAGTGCAGGCTGTCGAAGTCGTCCCACTGCTCTATGAGTGGTCTATCGGTACACTCTCTGCTGGAGACGACTGCCCTCGGGTCCGAGAAGTCGCGACCCTCCCTGTAAGCGATGGGGGTCTTGTCCCGATGTGGCCATGGAGGCCTTTCGTCGTATCTCGGACTGCGAGGTTGCTGGCGGTTTGATGGGCCAGCGAGATCACTCCTCCTCTTCGTCCTCCTCTCTCTCTCAGTGTCTGAATCTGTACTCATCTGAAAAGAAAAGTGAAACACGGAAGTTAGCATTGATTCGGGAAAGAGAGTAATATCGACCGATGCACACTCGTGTGTGTCGATCGATAGATCAAATCGGTGTTCATCCTAGAATCGGAAATCGATCGATAGGACAAAGTTTGTGTCGATCGATGGCGACTCGCGAAACCTGCAATTTCAACAGTCCATGCGAAAACGAATTGAAAGAGAGGATTGGAGCATAACAAACTATCCTAGCAACTAGATAATCGATTCAAACATCTAAAACGCCCTAGAATTGCACCAAATCGACCCGATTTTCCCCAATTCAAAACCCAAACCCTAGGGTTCCAATCCAAAGAGAAATTCGGATTAATACCTTAGATAATGAGAGAAATGCGAAAGAAAACAGATGGAGGGCTTGAAATCGAGTGGTTTTGGGCAAAGATTGAATGGAAATCGTCAAGAATCGAGAGAGAAAAGGGAATTTTTAGAATTCGGCTAGGGTTTGCGAAATAAGGAAAGAGGAGGCGGATGTCGAGTTAAATGAGAAGTTGCCTCGACATCCCCGTGTCGATCGATACAAAATTCGTGCCATCGATCGATTTAATGCATATGTGAAAATGAATGCGATAGAGATAATCTAAATGTGACTAGCTAATAATAAAAATTTCTAACTAGATGAAATAAATGAAAATGAAATGAAGATTGAAAATAAAAGTTAAAATAGGGATAAAAATATTAAATGAAAAATAGAAAAGTCAAAAGAAAAATGGGTTGCCTCCCATTCAGCGCTTCGTTTAAAGTCTTTAGCTCTGCTTAGGGTAACTGTTTTTAGTTATCACCGAGTAGTAGCAGCGAAAGGGGCTTTATATCTGGTGGTTTTGCCCAATAATGCTTTACTCGCTGCCCGTTTACTGTAAACTCGTCGCCTTCTTCACTAACGATCGTTAGTGCTCCGGAAGGTTTTACTTCCTTAATTGTAAAAGGTCCTGACCAACGAGATTTTAGTTTTCCAGGGAAAAGGTTTAATCTGGAGTTATATAAGAGAACTTGATCATTCCGTTCAAAGTGTCTAGATAGGATCTTCTTATCGTGATAAGCTTTTGTTCGTTCCTTATATAACTTCGAATTTTCATATGCCAAATCTCGAATTTCATTGAGCTCGTTGAGCTGAATTAGTCATCTCTC
Organism: Raphanus sativus; assembly: GCF_000801105.2. Lineage (NCBI taxonomy): Eukaryota > Viridiplantae > Streptophyta > Magnoliopsida > Brassicales > Brassicaceae > Raphanus > Raphanus sativus. The sequence continues at coordinate 15,364,904 of NC_079515.1, forward strand.
GGCAGCTGGCTTAATATCAAAATTTAACAATTTGGTTGCCCAGGCTGCTTTGTGTTCCAGTTCAACTGGTAAATGGCATGATTTTCCGTACAGCAAGTGAAAGGGTGTCGTACCCAGTGGTGTTTTATAGGCGGTCCGATATGCCCATAAGGCATTGTCCAATTTGCGAGACCAATCTTTCCTATCTATTCGGACAGTCTTTTCCAAGATTTCCTTGATTTGTCGGTTCGACACTTCCACTTGTCCGCTTGTTTGTGGGTGATAGGGTGTAGCTACTCGATGGTGGACACCATGTTTCTCAAGCAATCTGTCGAAAACTTTGTTTATGAAATGTGATCCACCGTCACTAATGACTATTCTTGGAACTCCAAATCTTTGGAAAATGATGTTCTTGAAAAGTTTGATAACTACGGACGCATCATTTGTAGGAGAGGCTACTGCCTCAACCCATTTTGAGACGTAGTCTACAGCGACTAGGATATATTTGTTGCCATAAGAAGATGGGAAATGACCCATAAAATCTATTCCCCAACAGTCGAAGACCTCGACTTCCAAGATAAATTTTTGTTCCATCTCATGTCTCTTGCTTATTTTTCCTCTCCGCTGACATCTGTCACATCGTGCTATATGAGCATGAACATCGCGAAATGTTGTTGGCCACCAAAATTCTGCTTGGAGAATTTTGGAAACTGTTTTAAAAGTGGCGAAGTGTCCTGCGTAATCAGAGCTATGGCATTGGTAGATAATGTTTGGAATTTCAATTTCAGAGATGCATCTTCTATATATGCCGTCAGAACAGTGTTTGTAGAGATAGGGCTCATCCCAGTGGTATCTCTGAACTTCACGAAAAAATTTCTTACGTTCATAACCTTTTAAGTTTTCTGGTTCAAAATCAGCGGCTAAATAGTTGACTATATCAGCATACCAAGGTCGATCTGTGATTTTCCGTCCAATCGCGTTTGCTTCTTGTGGAGAGACATCCGATATATTATGATTCAAAGCATTACAAGCGACCTTAACTGGTATGTCAATAAGTTCTGTTGATGTTCTGTCGCTGATGGATATGATTGATCTCTCATCAGTAGTGTCGGTTGTCGATTCGCCATTTGATTCGTCCAGCAATCCGTCAGATATGACCGATATGTGACCAATGAATGACGTGTCCAAAAGAGCTATATTTTCTGTAGGAAAGAAATCATCTATATGAACTTTATCCTCAACTCGAATCCTGGAAAGGTGATCAGCGACACCGTTGTCTACTCCTCTTTTATCCTTAATCTCTATATCGAACTCTTGGAGTAACAAGATCCATCTTATTAGTCTTGGTTTAGCATCTTTTTCTGCATTAAGTATTTGATGGCAGCATGATCAGTGTGGACTATAACATGTGCTCCAACTAAGTATTGGCGGAATTTTTCTAAGGCATAAACCACTGCTAGCAACTCTTTTTCCGTGGTAGAGTAATTCCGTTGCGCTTCGTCGAGTGTGCGACTCGCATAGTATATAGCGTGTAGCTTCTTATCTTTTTGTTGTCCTAAAACTGCTCCAACTGCGAAATCACTCGCATCGCACATAATCTTGAAAGGGAGATTCCAATCAGGTGGTTGTACGACTGGGGCAGTTATAAGAGACTTCTTCAGCGCTTCGAAGGCTTCCTTACATTCTGGCGTAAAATCGAATTTAACTTCTTTGCACAAAAGATTGTTCAGGGGTCTAGCAATTTTACTGAAATCTTGTATGAATCGTCTGTAAAATCCAGCATGTCCAAGGAAACTTCGTATGTCTCTAACGTTTGTGGGTGCTGGTAGACCAGTCATTACTTCAATTTTGGCTCTATCTACTTCTATTCCTGCTGCGGAGACTTTGTGTCCCAGGACTATACCATCGTTCACCATGAAATGGCATTTTTCCCAATTTAGGACAAGATTCTTTTCTTCACATCTTTCCAATACCTTGCACAGGTTGTCTAAGCAATCCTTAAAACTCGATCCGTAAACTGAAAAATCATCCATGAAAACTTCCATGAAGTCTTCGATCATATCCGTGAATATTGACATTATGCATCGTTGGAAAGTGGCTGGTGCATTACATAGTCCAAATGGCATTCTGCGGTATGCAAATGTTCCGTAAGGACAAGTAAAAGTTGTATTTTCTTGATCTTCAGGATGTATCGGTATTTGGAAAAATCCCGAATATCCGTCAAGAAAACAAAAATATTTATGGTTAGCCAGTCTTTCGAGCATTTGATCGATGAAAGGTAAAGGAAAATGGTATTTTCTTGTAGCAGCATTCAGTTTCCTGTAATCAATACACATTCGATGTCCAGTGACAGTGCGTGTGGGGATGAGTTCATCTTTATCGGTTTTAACCACCGTGATCCCTCCTTTCTTTGGCACAACATGCACAGGGCTTACCCATTTAATATCTGAGATAGGATATATAACTCCTGCATCCAGAAGTTTAATTATCTCCTTTTTCACTACCTCTTTTAGGTTTGGGTTGAGTCTTCTTTTCTGTTCTATAGACGTTTTTGCATCTTCTTCGAGGTGGATGCGGTGCATGCAAAGATCAGGGGCTATTCCGGGAATATCATCAAGAGAATACCCGATCGCTCTCCGATATTTGCGCGGCTTGTTTAAAAGCAGTGCAAGCTCTCCGTTCGTGAGATTAGCGTTAACAATGACAGGGTATGATTTATCGCAAACGAGTGCATACTTCAGGCCAGCTGGAAGTGGTTTCAGTTCCACTTTGGGTGCTTTTTCTTTAGTCCACTTGGCCTTTGAAGAAAATGAACGATCAATAGTTTCCCTAAGGAATTTATCCGTAATGATTTCAGAATCATCATCTTCTTCAATTGTATCTCCGATACTTGCGTCCATAAGATTCGAATAATCTTCTGTTCTGCTATCTACATTCAGAATTTCTTGTTCATCAGGAGTGAATGTATCTTCTGACGAATTTGTAGCACATATATCCGTAAGGTATTCTTTTTCCAGCTCAGAATCTTCTTCTGTGTAAAAGGCATGATCGTCTATCAGAGGACGTTTTAATAGTTTTTCCATGTCGAAGTTCATTGATATATCTGCGACATTTAAATCAATTTTCCTCCTCGACAATCTATTATTGCTCCTGATGTAGCTAAAAAGGGTCGTCCTAATATAAGGGGGTCTTTCGGCACTTGCTTATACTTTAGTACGACAAAATCTGCTGGTATAGAGCAACCATCAATTTCTACTGGCATATCCACTAGGATTCCCTCAGGTACCCTAATAGAGCGATCAGCTAGAACTAATGTGATAGGCGTTGGAACAAATACATCATAACCTAGTGAAACTGCTACAGAGTGTGGCATGAGGTTTACACTAGAGCCAAGATCACAGAGAGAACGAGGGAAACGTGCGTTTTGTATCTTACAATCTAGGACGAAACTCCCAGGGTCAGACCTTTTAATGGAAGTCCCTCCTTGTATTATCGCACTTACTTCCTCTGATACTAGCATGACGCTTTGTTCTCCACTTGAGGATATCATATCTTTCATGTACTTTTTCACCGAAGGGGCTATCTTAAGAGCGTCACTGAGGGACGCCTCGAAATTGATTTTATCGAAAGCTTTTTTGCAGATTGCATGCTCTAACGCTTTCTTAGTTTGCGGTTTGTTTGGAGGAAAAGGGGGAGGAGCTCTATAGACTCTTTCAGTCCCGATAGATTGTGTATTGCTACTGCTGGTGCCAGACGGTCGATCGTTTTCCTTCCCAGAGGATCGATCGATATGCGGTTCGTCTAGATGGTCGATTTTGTCTTCGGCATCGGGATTCTCTTTGTCCAGATCCATAGTTTTCCCCTTATTCTTTTCATTTGAAGAATTTTTCCTTTGTTCTGATGTTTCTGAGTCGGAGTCGTTATCAAGCAGTTCTATGGGGTTGGAATTGCTTTTTTCCGCGTTATCGATGAGTTTTTTATTTCTGACGTCTTCTCTGGAATTCGTTTCAAGGTGTTTTCCACTTCGTAGCATCACAGCATATGCCTGGCGTTTTGCTCCAGGATTAGCATCGGTCCTTCCAGGAAGACGACCCGTCTCTCTTTTCAGAGTTGTTGCAAGGTTAGCAATTTTGTCTTCCATTCCCCGTAGATGTTCAATTAGAGAATCCATTTTCTGATTTAGCTCTCCGTAAACACTGTTTACTTTCCCGTTGAATTCGAATTTCATTTTACGGTTTCCTGTAAGAGCTTGCTTAAGATTGTATTTTTCTCTTCCGATACGAGACTGTATACAGATTTCATAGTCTCGTGTAAAGCTGTCGACGTTAAACACAGAATGAGGATCAGTATCATCTAATCCTTCTATAAAATCGAACTCATCATCTGATATAGGAAGAGTTTTATGGAAGTATGGGTACAGATTAGGTGGATTTTGATATGTCAGAAGAGAATGAAGCGGATTTATGGAATTTTTTATTTCAGCTAACTCAGTATTTTCTATTGAGACTATGTTTTTTTCTTTCTCCTTTTCTTCATCCATCTCTTCATAGGACCTTCCTCTCGCCATGTTTTCGATTAGACGTCTTGCTTCCATAGGATTTCTAGTAACGAAATTCCCTTCGCTTGTTGTATCAAGCGTTGTCTTATAGCTCAGAATAACACCTTTGTAAAAGATCTTAAGAAATTGTGGTTCTGGATAACCATGGTGGAGACATTCGAGTTCGTAACTCTTGAATCTTCCCCATGCATTTTTGAATGATTCCTGAGGATCTTGACGGAAAGTAGAGATTCGCCTCCTTACTTCCCAATAACGAGTATCGTCGAAGAATTGCTTAAGGAAAGCATTTCTAATCTCCTTCCAGCTAGTCAGGGATCCTCTTGGTAGACAGTTTAGCCATCTCAAGGCTCCCCCTTCTAATGAAAATGGGAAAAGTCTGCAACGAATATACTCATCTGGAATCAATTCCTCTAGACCCTCGATGTGGTCTTGTGGATGTTCTAGAGAAGATCCTTTAAAAGGGTTTCGACGCATCATATTATAATAGTCAGCATTAAACTTGGTTTTCGAGATGACGTTGTCAGGTATTCTGATAGCGGACCTATTGGAATAGGTCCTATTAGGGTTTAAGTAGTCTTGCAAGGGCAATTTAATTTCTTTACCTATGTCTAAAGTAGAGTTTGACTTAACAGGGATTTCAGTCCCCTGTTTTTCAGTAGTTTGGCTAGAAATGTTGCTTGATTGACCTATTGGTTCAGTTTGGACTACCTTCTTATTATTAGCATCGGGAAGAGGGTACTTACCTGCTTCCGGCTGGGTGGTGTCGATCGATAATGTTCCTGATGAAACGATCGATACTTCAGTATCTGCGTCGCTCGATTGACAACGTTCTGTGTCGATCGATGCTTGGCTGATATCTCTATTCTCCATCCTTTTTGTCGTAAAACAAAAGAATAGAAAAATTAGCTAAAGTAACAAAGTCTATGCTAAATCCTAAATTAAATCTAAAAGTAATAAGAAAGAGTCCCCGGCAACGGCGCTAAATTTGATATCACTCAAATTACCCTAAAAAGTGAATTACTCTCTCAAATAAGAGGTTCAAATGCAGTACTTAGGGATCGAATCCACAAGGACTCTAGGATTACTTCAAGGCTTAACTAAATAGAATTAAGAATAGACTTAAGGTTCAATATGTTTTAAAGCAGTAAATATTAAGGTGAACAAGGGAATTGTTCAGCAAATGAAGTGAAGGTTGTTTCTAGATGAGGAAGATAGCTAGATTCAGGTATTTCTCAGGTATGAATTTATGTAGTTTGAAAGTGACAATAGGGCTTTAGTCCATGAACTCAATCAATTGGTACGACCAGTAGGGTCTCCTTTACTAGATCCCGGATCTCAACTGTCGTTTGTTGATCTCGGAAAAGAGTCGATCGATACGACTATGTCTTAATCGATCGATACACCTTTCATACAATCGATCGCTACAACGATGGTTGTGTCGATCGATGGTAATTCTAGCAAGCATTATCGATTTGGTTGAACACGTTCTCTAATGATCTAGACCACCTTTCGCATGAGTCTAGTCAGTTAGATCACTATAGTTTATTTCAGGGTATTGAGAGTATACAGTTGGTTATCTCTTCAATCCTAAGATCTAGATTTAAGGGTGATCAATCCTAAATCTAGTATTAAGAACAACTAAGTGAAAGAACTAATTTAACAACCCTAATAGACATCACAATCTCATCACATGATTCACCCTTATGAGAAACCTAAATCTAACAATTAGGTTTACTCAGACATATTCATGAGAGACAAGATCATGATGGTTTGAATAAAACTTAATATGAAATAAGGAACACAAAGAGTAGTGAGTAAGATAAAAAGGGAGTTCAAGATCTTCTCTGTTTTGTAGTCTCAGATCTATCTCTCCAACTCTAACTCTTCTCCTAAGGTAGCCAAATTGCTTCTCTTCTCCAATAGGTCTCTAGGCAAGTCTGCCTCTAAAATGATACAAAACCCTAGTATATAAAGCCTAACAGGCGGCCAGGGACTAAATGTGTAAATAGCACACTTTGTGATACACGAAAATCTTCTAAGTCGTAGTCTATCGAATGGTTAAATATCGATCGACACTCTTCCATCACTGTCGATCGATAGTAAGTGACTCTAATCGCCCGACCTCGCATGATTCCTATCGGTCGATTCTTCATTCCTGAAAATACTCCAAAATGCCTTAAAATTATTGCTTTCTTCAATTAAGTACCTGTGCCTGAAAATACTCTAAAATACTTTGAAAACGAAGTAAATATGATTGAAAACTCTTATATACCATGATTAAAAATGGGTGAAATTCATGGTATATCAAGTATAAACAAATAGAAGTTATCATAAAATGTTTAATATGATAAACATTTTTTATAAGATTAAGTGAGCTTATCTTTTTTTAATAAAGATTAAATGGTATGAGTCTACTGCTACGACCACAAATAATTGGTACTGAAATTGTTAACGGTTACTAGGAAAAACTTGTGTTAATAGCTACGTGTTGGATTAAACCGTAACATTAAGTATTATAGCCCGTTTATAAATGGTATGGTGAAGGACAACCCCCATTGTATTGATAAAAGCCACGATAGCTGATATTAAATTATGTAACCGTCGTTGACAAAAAAAAAGATTATGTAACCGTTATCTATACAAATATCTATCATTCAAATATTTATATTTACAGCTATGTCTCATATTAACAACTATAAGTTTATGTTATAGTAGCCATGCAGAGTAAGTTTACGGCTGTTACCGTTAAAGTACCACTCACATAAAAAGGTTTCATATATATATTCTCTATTCTAGTTACAATTATCGTCAAAATCTCATTCAACTGCCACAGTTAAAGCCACAAATAATTGGAACAACTAAATTGTAACTGCTACTTGAGGCATCATCAGTTCAGAAAAACATATCTTATACAAACTTTCTTAATTATGCTACAAAAAAAATATAAACATATATTTGCATTAACTAACAAAATATGTATCATGTAACAAATCATTTAGCAGATAACAAAATATTTATCAGTTTTTTGCACATCATCTAACAAAATATGCATCTGATAATAAATCATTTACCAAATAGCAAACCATTTTATCAAGTAATGTATTAATTCACAAACCATATATCAAATCATTTATAAGCTAATAAACATGTGTCAAACCATGTATCAAAACATTTATCAACTAATAAAATATGTATCGATTAATGCTAAATATTTTATACATCTTACTAAACATTTATCAATTTATCAGCTAACAAAAAATGTATCAATTAACGGTAATTTCTTTTAACAGCTTACCATTCATTTATCAATTAGTAGCATCATTATTGTAACTGCTAACAAAACATGTATCTTGTATGGAATATAAAATTAAGGTTCCGCTAAATTAAATAATATCGGGTAATTGAGAAAATAGCAAATATAGTAAATGTTATCTAAAGCGAACAACAAAACTTTGTGAACATACTCATCTCTCACAGACAGTAATTATGGTGGTATATGTAAATTTTTGATGATAGAAGAGACGGTAAAGATTCAGGATAAATTGATGGAAAATTAGTAGAACTGAAATCAATGTTTTTGTGATATATAAGGATGAACAATAACAATGTGTAATAGGTAGTAAAGAGATATTTTAAAAAAGAATTAATTTGATGAAGACCATAATCACTGAAAGTAGAAAAGAAATTAAAAGAAAAACACGATAAGAAATGAGAAACAAAAGAAGAGAAGAAGAGAAAAAATAAAATTGTAAAAACAATATAAAAAGAAGAGTAATTGCACCCAGTATACATGTTAGAAAGATTATTTAGGAGATTGGTAAAGTGCTATTCGAGTACTGTTTAGCCTCGAGATATACCCATAATTACCCCTATAAGCTATATCTACAAACCTATACGACTGAACTATCTTACTATGTAGGTATTACTAGAAGCAATAATACATTTACTAGCGCGTCACTTTCACAGCTGAGGAATTGTACTTTTCGATCAACCGGTTTGCTTTAACTATACTAGTGAATTTTTGTTTACTTTTTGACCACATAAGTATTAAAAATATATTTCAAACAAATGGATCACAAATGGTCACGTGTTTGTTACGAGAAACTTCCTTTTCAACATTAAAAAATCAACACTTTACTCTTTATATTTTGCATCTCCTTATTCTTCGGAGCAAACAACAATGGCGTTAAGTGAATTTTCGTCATAGTCTATTAGTTCTATTCCCACCTCCGATGGTCCTCCGTATCACTGTTCACTACCAACTGCACTCACAATATCATGGAGAGATGACAATCCTAGAAGGAGATATTACAAGTGCGAAGAACATGGCTTTGTGGTTTGGCATGACAGGGAGATCCTGCCGTTGGGAGAAGAAAAGTTTATTGGAGGCGAGGGAGAAGATCCTAACTCAAACCGAAGAAATCAAGGTTTTGTATGCTTATTTACGTCAAGCAAACGTCCAGATTGCTGCTTTAGAGGTTTCTCGTTCCTCTTCAATTAATGAAATTTTGAGGTCCATTGATGAACATGTTACCCAACATATCACTGAGACACAGAGGATGTTACGTAAAGTTATTGGGTATTCTAGTGGAGGGTTTGCTTTAGCTACTGCTTTAATTGTCTATTTCATGAAAAAGTAGATGTGTTTGCGAAGTCTTGTGTTAACTTATGTTTGTTAAGTGTTGGTCTCAATAATAACTATGAAGTCTACTTCTTTAGATTAATAAATGTTCTAATGTATCAGCTTTGTTCGTTTCGAATATATAAATGGTGTTGATCAAAATAAATTGTTTTAACTGTACCTTATGAACAAGATATCAAGGTTTATCTTTATCAAAAAAAAAAAAGATATCAAAGTTTAAGAAGAAGTGATTAACAGTAACCGAGAAGTATAAAAACAGATGAGTACAATCATTTAACTCTACATTTTAAATAAAAAAAACTAGTTTAAGACATGACTCAAAGCAACTGAAATACAAGAGATCAGACGAGTTTAACAAAAATGGTTAACGCAGAAACCAACTGAAAATCAGCATCATCTTGTACATATTGCTATTAGTTCTTTTTTTGTCGAAGTTATTAGTTCTTTCTTATGTAACAAAAAATATGTTATAAACTTCCGTTGAACCAATTACGTAATATTGTGGATAACATTTTAAGGTAGTCAATGTTATGATAAGTAAACTGACATTTCGTCATTATTGTATTGACCGTGTTACACATGCTGTTTCAACGTTTCTTTCTTTTCATACGTAAAGAACAATAGGTGTAAATAAGAGGATAATGTTTTATTTTATTTAAATATATCACTACTACTCGAAACACTGAAGCACACGCGCCCTTCTATCGCCTTTTCTCTATCACAACAAGTGGGAGCATTTGGAGACAAAACGTCTCTTTCGTCTGACATATTTGACACATTATGTTCTGATGGATAATCTACGAAAGGGCCAAAGTGGTAAGTTCACGCACATAGCTTTATCACCATACCTAATTAAAAAAATTTGTGCATTGATACCTAAATAACTTTTTTTTCTTGTATATTCAGCGAAATAGCTTTAAAAAGAAAGAAGAATGTGTGAGTCATCTGATGCAACCAAAGACTATAAATGTAAGTTGGACAGTTACGGTAGGGGCAAAACGGGAATCAAAAAAATGTTGATCACTTCATGTTTAGTCTCCTAGTTAAGGAGTGATTTATGTGCATAGAAGCCAATTATTCCTTAAATCTACCCTTAAAACTTTCTCCTCTCACATTACAACTCTCTTTCTCTCTCTCTCTCCACTTTCCATATTTATTTATATAATATATATAAATCTATATATCAATCACACCTAGGGTCTGACTGTATGGTATCATCAGAGCAAAAGAAAGTAAGTGGAAATTTATTTCAGCCAATTTTCTCTGATTTAATCCAGTCAAGTGAAAAACTTTTCAGTTCATTTACTCTGATAAAATAAGAAAAGTAGAGGTAAATGTTCATTCAACTTTTGTTAGATGAAAATGTTACGCTCGATTTGACACTTCTCTTCCCTCCCATTTTCACCTTTTCATTTCCATTATTTTACTTCATTATTTACCAGTCACAACCCTAATATACAACACATTATCAGCACGAGCTCTATTATACCAGTCGTTTTTAAACCAAGCAAGATTATACCGGTGAGGTAAGATTTAATTTATGTATTTCAATAATTTTAATTATTTTAATTTTATTATTGTACCGGAGTGAAAGGCTAGGTTTTCTCCATTTATTTTTGGGATGATAGACGTTGCCTTTCCCGACTGATCGTTATGATAGGCTATGCATTCAGGATCAGAGAAACACGTGGTAGGTTTTGCCTCCGTGAATAAAAAGAAAATGTCAACATGGAAGACTTTATCTCCTCAGACCTTGAAATAAGAAAATATTAACATGGTAGACACTGTCTCCTCCGATCTTGAAAAATAAGAAAAAGTCAACATGGTAGGCTAGGCCTCCTCTAACTTTGAAAAGTGATCGCTATGGTAATCTATGACTCCTCGGATCATGTGGTAGGCTGAGCCTCCAATTATTTTTATGTTCTTTAAGTTTCTGCAATTTAAGTTTACGCAATTTAATTTTTTCCTTTGTTTTATGCCTTTAATTTCTACATTTAAATTATTCATTTAATTTTCCATCTATATTTATATTATTATTTTATGAATACAGCAATTATGTCAAATCTGACAAAGCTCAAATTTAATACTCTGGATATTACGAGAAATAGTTATACGACCTGGGCAGTGGGTGCAAAAATGCACCTGAGAGGAAACATGCTTTTGGAAACCATCGATGGTTCAAAAATGGTGTCAGATGATAAAAAAAGCTAAAGCCATGATATTTTTACGACACCACATACATGATGGGTTAAAAGATGAATATATTATGAAAGAGGATCATGGGGACCTCTAGCAATCTCTAAAAGAGATATTTGATCACCAAAAGTATGTGATCTTACCGAAAGCTAAACATGAGTGGATCCATCTCCAGTTCCAGGACTACAAAGTGTTAGTGAATTTAATTCCGCAATGTTCGGAATTACATATAGGATGATGTTATATGGAGAGAAAATCAGTGATTATGACATGATCGAAAAAACATCTCCACATTCCATCCTGGAAATGTAATCCTGCAGCAGCAGTACCGAACGAATGAATATACCGTTACTCGGAGTTGATGCAAGTCCTCCTTGTAGTGGAGCAGAATAACCAACATGTGACGTTAAACCATCAGGCTCGTCCCACTGGATCTGCTCAATTCCAGGAAGTGAATGTCGCATCATCCAGTTATGATAATTGGAGAGGACGAGGACGTGAACGTGATTGAGATCATGGTCATGGAAGAGGACGAGGAAGAAGATTCCGTCTGTATGATAAAAGAAATAATAAGAACTTCCACGAGAATGAAAGGGGTCGGGATGATAAAAGGCAAACAGAAAAGGTTTGCTACAGATGCAGTGTGAAAGGTCATTGGATACGTAGTTATCGTACTCCAAAACATTTAGCCGATCTGTGTAGAGAATCCCGAAAGGAAAAAGAGAAAGGAGGTGAAACAAACTTCATCTCTGATGAACCCGGACCATTCTTTCATGGTTTAAATGATGATACTCATCTCCACGTATCAGATTTTCTGGTTGAGCCAGAAAATATTGATGAGTGATATAGATCGATGTGATATAATTTTATTGTATTATATTATCTATATCTTTTATATATGTTTTTATTTCATGTTTGATAATACATGTTTTATAAATATTTTAAGTTCAGAAAAAATGCCAGACTTTGAGATTTTGGATGGAGATATGTGCTTGGCAGATAGTGCGTTAACGCACACGATAATTAAAAATAATAAATATTTCACCAGTCTCAAAATAAAAGATTACGCTGGAAGTGTAAGTATAATATCTGGTAATGCAAAGATTATTATGGGCCCTGGAAGAGCAAAATTTTCAATGCGAGGGGGAACGATATTTGAAATAAGTGATGCATTGTATTCCTCTGAGTCTCATAGAAACTTATTAAGTTTTAAGGATATCCAGAGAAATGCATACCATATTGAGACTATGAGAAAAGATGGCATTGAATTTATTTGCGTTAAGTCCGAGAGGAAACATATATTGGAAGAGTTAAGAATGATATCTTCTGGACTATATTGTACGAAAATAAACATGACTGAGTCATATGCCGTGGTAAACATGAAGTTTACTGATACATTTAAAATCTGGCATGAGAGGCTAGGACATCCTGGTTCAGTCATGATGAGAAAAATAGTGCAAAATTCGAATGGCCATCCGTTGAGAAACAGTTTTTTTTTTTTGCAAATGGGAGAGTTTACATGTAATGCATGTTCTCAAGGAAAACTTATCGGCCATCACCAGCAAAAGTTGGCACTGAATCACCAATGTTTTTTAGAGAGAATGCATGATGATATATGTGGGCCAATCCAACCACGATGCGGGCCGTTTAAATACTTCATGGTAATGATTGACGCATCTAGTAGATGGTCAAATGTGTGTCTTTTGATAATACGAAACGGCTTTCGCAAAGTTCATTTGCCAGATAAGAAAGCTGGGAACACAGTTCTCAGAGTATGCCATTAAGAAAGTAAGACTTGATAATGCTGGTGAATTTACATCGCAAGCATTTGATGATTATTGTATGTCAATGGGGACTGATGTGGAGCATCCAGTTCCCCATGACCATACACAAAATGGCATGACCGAGTCATTGATAAAACGGTTGCAGTTGATTGTAAGACCGTAAGTATTGAGAACAAAGCTCCCAATTTCTGTATGGGGTCATGCTATATTGCATGCTGATGCACTGATTTGGTTAAGACTGAGTGCATATCATAAGTACTTCCAGTTACAATTGGCATCTGGAGTCAGATATATCCCATCTCTGTGTCTTTGGGTGTGTGGTCTATGTTCCAATAGCACCGCCACAAAGAACAAAAATAGACCCACAAAGGAGATTAAGAATATATGTGGGTTATGTGTCACCAAGTATAATAAGATATCTGGAACCGGTAACTAGCGAAATGTTTACGGCACGGTTTGCCGATTTCCATTTTAATGAGGATGAATTTCCAGCGTTAGGGGGAAGAATTAACGAAATTCCTAAAGAGATTACATGGTGTACACCGTCGTTGTTACACCTTGATCCCCATACAAATCAAAGAGAGATGGAAGTTCAGAAAATTGTGCATTTGCATAATTTGGCAAACCAGTTACCAGATGCGTTCACAGATACAAGAAGGGCGACACAATCATATATACCTGCTGAGAATGTTCCATCAAGAGTTGTTGTTCCTGGGGAACAAACTGATGTAAACAAAACGAATGAACCTAGGGTTCAGTTAAAGAGGGGAATACCAGCAGGTTCTATAGATAAAAATCTTCGAAAGAAAAAGAAACTGGTTGAACAAAGTGGAAAAGTTTCAGAAGAACCTGATATTGAAAGATGTCTGAAAGAAAGAATATATGAATAGGTTCAAAAAGAACCAAATAAAGATGATCCAGATGATGAAAAGAGAGCAGAAAAGTATGAGATTTCCAACAACAATGCCCATGATGAAAAATTATGGATCAGAAATAAGGTAAAAATGTTGATGGAAAGTTCTCATTTTCTATGTCCAAAGAGATCGATCATGAAGATGATGATCTCGATCCAAGGTCCATTTTAGAATGTCAAAAAGACATGATTGGGAGGAGTGGAAGAAGACCATTCAAACTGAATTATTTTCTCTGAATAAAAGGAATGTTTTTGGACCGATAGTCATAATGCCTGAGAATATAAATCCTGTTGGGTATAAGTGGGTATTTGTGAGAAAAAAAATGAAAATGAAGTAACATGATATAAAGTCTGATTAGTTGCCCAAGGTTTTTCTCAGAGACCGGGAGTTGATTTTGAGGAAACGTATTCCCCGGTAATGGATGCAATTACGTTTAGATTTTTGATGAGCCTAGCAGCGTCGAAAAATCTTGAAATGCATCTCATGGACGTTGTGACAACATATACTCCTTGAAGGATTGTGAATGCCTGAAGCATTGAAAGAAAAATCCAGGGAGGTATGTTCGGTCAAGTTAGTGGGATCACTATACGGATTAAAGTAATCCAGATGCATGTGGTACAATCGCTTAAGTAAATATCTTTTGAGTAAAGGATATGTGAATAATACGATATGTCCATCGTTTTTATAAAGAAATTGTCATTTGGCTTTGTGATCATCGCTGTATATGTGGATGACCTGAACATGATTGGAACTTAAAAGGAGGTTGATGATGCTCGAACTCATGTGAAAAAAGAGTTCAAAATGAAAAATCTCGGAAAGACAAAATTTTATCTTAAACTCCAAATAGAGCACCTCCGAGAAAGAATATTTGTGCATCAATCCAACTGTACGAAAAGATAATTGAAACGCTTTGCTATAGACAAAACGACTTCTTTGAGTACTCCAATGGTTGGTAGATATCTCAATGTTGAGAGTGATCCTTTTAAGCCCTATGAAGATAACGAGAAGATATTAGGTCCAGAAATACCTTATATGAAAGCTAATTGTGGGCTTTTATACCTAGCAAACTGTACCAACCCTGATATTGTTTTTGCAAAATCTGAATCCACAAACAATATCATAATTTGTTTTATAAAATTTTTAAACTAACTATTCATTAGAATTTTTTTAAAAATAATATTCATACATATATAAAGATATACACATATATAAAACGAAACAAAATATTCTTTTAAAATTTTTAATATAAATCTTCCAAAAATATTAAAAATATAACTTTTAACTAATTAAAAAAATTAAATAAATAAACATAATATTATTATTAATCATATTATTTTAATAATTATTATATTTTACCACAATGGTATGTTTTTATATTTTTATAATGTTATAATATGTTTATATTAGTAATTTATTATTAAAGAGTTGAAATATCTCATAATCAACCCGTCACAAATATATCGTAAATGAAATAATTTCTTAATTGTTACGCCACTCATACAAAAATAACTCTTGAAACCGTAATTATCCACATCCGCAAACTTCCGAAGTTGTGCCAAGTCATACAAAGCCCTAAATAACGCCTTTGAAACACTGAGACCCCAAGTCAAAACTTCACTCTCTGACGTGAGCGAAGTTCTAGATTATACTGAAGCTGTAGATGGGGACTCATGTCGTGGGGGCTTTAGATTGGATTCTCTTCGTTCTGCCGTGTCGTGTGGCGGTCAGATTTATTCTCAATTTTATGATCAAATAACTCCTATTTGTTTTATCTTTAGTGGATGGGACTGCAAATGAATAATGACAACAGAACTTAAAAGGTGTGGAAAAAATCATGCGAGTCAGACTCATCAACTGAAAATCGTTTTGGTGAGCAAACATATATGCACCTTTCTCTACTGGCGCGCCCATGCTAACTATCACCTTGTATATGTGCTTATATATATAGTGATGTGTGTGTGGCTTTGTATTCAGTCACAAGTCCTTTCTTTCTCCGACTTTACCAAAACAATTGTCTCACTAAGTAGCCATCATGGGCAGAATGATGTTGTGTTTTCTTGTTTCCTTGTATTTATGCCTCATTGGCCATATGACTGGTGAGGCTGCAAGAGAAGGGGCGTTCATGAGAGGTGAAGCAGGATCCAATGAGATAAGAAAGAGTAACCGACACGTAACCGGATTTAAGGGTCAACTCACTGCTGGTGGCTATGGCGGAGGTGGCCCGGGATATGGTGGATACGGGCCAGGTGGTGGTGGTGGTGTTGTGATCGGTGGTGGAGGTGGGTTTGGGTCCGGTGGTGGTTTGGGTTGGGATGGAGGCAACAGAGGCGGTGGACCAGGATATGGGTCAGGTGGTATTGGTGGTGGAGTCATCATTGGCGGTGGTGGTGGGTGTGGCGGTTCATGTGTTGGTGGTGGGTGTGGCAGTTCATGCGGTGGTGGTGGTGGAAGATATGGACATGATGGAGTTAGCATGAAGGAATCAGGCAAAAACTAGAAAAAAACAAGCAGCTTTCTTTAGATCATAAACTCAAGAAAAGAGAGGAATAAGGATGTACTTTAGCATCTTGATCATGCTTAGGAGTTTGTAATGGTATCACTTTCAATGGAATAAGAAGAAACATAAGTGTTAGAAAGACTTGTCTTTGATATTAATAGTTTCTATGTCATATCTTGGGTTGGAACATCCGAGCAGATCCTATTGTATAAGCGATACAGTAGCGTCGATCTGGACACCTGAGGCTCTTTTTCCACCACAGCAATCACATCCTTCACAGAGATGGATCGGACCACTTTTGGTGAACCATAGTTCTTCTTCCCTAACCTTCTACCACCTAACATAAAAAAAATACTCGAATCATCAACCTGAACACTAAACATAAGTCGCATATATTACAAAAAAAAAATCATGAAACAGTCAAAGAGTTTAACCAGAAATTTTTTTGGAGTTTCTTTCTAGCACTGAAGAAGGTTTCTGACGTGCTTCTGCCATAAGTTTCCATTTTAGAAACGCATTATCTCCTCCAACGGATGCAAGGGCAGCATCATTTGCAGCCTTAGCTCTCTTCTCGGCTTGCTCCTTATTTGCCTGACATTATTATAGAACCTCTGTCAGTGTCCAAAGGTTTGTCTAGGTGGCTCAGTTTCTAAATACCTTCACTTGCTCTGAACGTTTATCTTCTTTTGCAGTATCATTCTGCATCAAGGAAAACAGAGAAACAAAGACGTTATTATTTTACTTGGTAACTAAGAAACTAGATATTAAGCTCAGGACAAACCTTAAGCTTTTGTTCTCCACCATGTTTCCTTTCCTGTTCCTCTTTTTCCTTCTGATTCATTTCGTTGATTTGTTTCCTGATATCAGATGTGATACAAATCCGATCTCTACACTTCTCGGGATCAGTCCGCTGCAAAAGTTCTGTTAATCTTCACAACAAGATTTAAGAAAGCTAGAGAAGAAAGTAAACTAACCTGCTTTGACATCCGGATTATATTGCACAAGAGTTCACGCATCCTTTCCTCCACACACTGAATACGCAAAGCCATGAGGAGAAAACAAAAAAGAAAGGGACAAATTGTAGGCTAACAATTCACAAAAAAAACAATGACATCTCACCAGAGACAAGCACCGCTCAACATCATTCTTGATATGCTTTATACCACTTTTTGCCACTGTCATATACGGAAGTATAAATAAACTTCTTCTCCAAGTAAAATCTAAGAAGCATCTAAGAGATGGGTTAAACCCAACTAATTTCTGCCAGCTTCCTCTGTAGTGGACCTTTCTGCAAAATCGTTCTTCCTTCCTCTTCATGAGCAACTCTTCGAGATGATTTGAAAACACGACTGTTCTTTTTAGGTAGAGAAGATAATAGTTCTCTCTCCTCTTCCTGGAACATATTCAGAGAACAAATTTTGGTTTATACGTTTTTCTGTATCCTGGTTTCAAATCGACAAGTGTAGCTATCAGAGAACATACCATAAGATTGATGCCACTGAGTTCCGTAACATCATTTAACTTTTTATCACTTCCAGCTAAAGAAGTTTCATATAGTTTTTGCCTCTTACTGTAAGTTAACCCATACTATAAGACTTCCATAATAATTGCAAAGAAATGAGAAGTAGGTTATCAGAAAAAATATATTTCATAAGGAAGAATCACTTCTGGACATTGTAAATAGTTTCTCTTTCACAGACCAACCAGCTCTATTACCTCAATGGTGGTAGCGAAGAACCTTGTGCCTCCAGAGTTTTTTTCTGACCTTGTATCGTTCTTACTATAGTTCCTGGGGGAATGGTCGCAGTTGGAGCAGAGAAATTAACCTGATGAGTACACATAACAGATTTCACAAAACAAATCAACTCTTCACAAGCAAAGTTCAAATCCATAAAACAAGGACAAATAAAAGCCAAGGTGGTGGCAATATAATCAAAACGAAAACCAAATGCAATATCTCTTGAAGAGGAATGGCCAATCTGTGAGCTTAAGGAAATATCAACCAAATAGCATTTTAGTATGCCTTTGGGAGTATAGTTACCATTGTGCTAGAGTCCAGCTGTGTTTTCAATGAAGCAGAGGCAAAGTTTGCATGGGTGGTGGATGCTGATAAAATCATTTCAGAAGACTGCTTCACTAAGTCATCATTTGACCTCCTTGGGTTATTATTGCTCAGTTCCATTGGAACATTAGACACGTCTTTCCGCACCAAAGAACAAGGCTTCCGTACCTGATCAAAGCTTTGACCAGTCAATTTCTGCTTCACGTGGGCCACTGTCTGTTCATTGCTCATTGACTGATCCTTGGTGACTGGTCCTTGGCAAGGAACAGAGTAAAGAGGCAAGGAAGTTGGTCTCTCAGAATTGTTGAACTCGTGCACAGTAGCTGAACTGCTTAAGATGCCCAAACTTGCTGAAGGAAGTTGATTAACATGAACTCCAGGAGTGTCAGATTTTTTAGCACTGACGTCTTCAGTTAAAGACTGTATCAGGGATTGGTCTTGTGGGCAACATGGGAATCATAAGATACAATCTACTTGAGAAAGTTCTATGATAATCGCAAACGTAAAGGCATCAGCTGAATAATCTATACCAGCAGAAGTAAAGGACTCTCTGTAATGGTTTGGGCCATCAGGTAATTTGACTCCCTTATCTCCCTGGTACATATTACATGATATAATGAGCCACAATTACAAACAAAAAAGTATCTAACTTCTACTATTCCACTCAATAGATACCATTGGAAAACGACACAGCAATGCAGTAACTTTCAAGTTTCAAGTGAGATACCAAACACAATAGAAATCATATTTATGGGGTCCTTGCACTAATGGCACTCAGCCAGTGTTAACTATAATGCTGAGAAAGTTATTGTCCTTATGGATGTAATGAGGGACAAACGGTAGCTAAGATCAGGAAAACCATGACTGATCCAGCCTAGTTGAAAGTCTGGTGAACTATACTAATAGAGAATTCCGCTAGCACATGACTTTTAGTTGTGACCATAATCAGCTTTCTTCTAGATTTTGTGAGGGTTTTTCCCTGGCTCAGCATGTTATTCAGCCAAACAGGCCACACAAAGTTTTCAATAGAATTTCATAACATCCATTGAACTCAAAGATTGAGGTGAATCAGATTTAGCCATAATGGTCAAGGATCCTATCCTGAGAATTGAATTTTCCACATATAACTCTATGAGACACCATTTATATGAAAATAATGACCCACGTAACAAAACATTTCCTTATCTAGTAAAAGAAAATCTTTCAAGAAAAGTATATGCTCAGCAGGTCTCTTAACTGCAATTACCAGTTATCCATCTTAAGACCATAGTGTGTGCTTAAAAACTCATTATATATGAAAAAAAACTAAACTTTACTTGCAAGCAGCTAAACGAAAATCATTGAAGTACCTATAAACGCTAAGAAAACTGCAAGGTTTTATCATCACCAATGAGATCATGGATACACTACCAACATGAAATTGACTACTCTAATATAAGGTATTAATAACTGAGCGGCACAAAAACGAAATACCAAAGGATGATGATACCTGTTGTTGCAGTTTCCTAACTGCCCATAAGGTCATTCTATCACCCACAATATTCCTCACTTTTCGTAAGAACCTGTATTTTGTAATTTCTTTACTCTGCAAGAAGTGTGAAAAGAAAATTAGTATACTGGAAGTTTCGATGAGAGAGCCGAGTCATTCCATGGATGTAAAACCCCACCTTGAATTTATAATAGAGGCTAGGGAGCTGATTCCCTCTATCTTTGTCAACTTGGGGTATCAATATACGAATCAATTCACAGACTTGTAGGTGCGTGGGGCCAAGATTTACAGAGCCAACAGGCTGTTCCACCCCATGAGTGCGTTGAACACTCATATTATGATTCTCACAGAGTGGATTTGGTTGAAGAAGTTCCTGAGGTTGGTTGTGGTGTGAAAGAGATACATCTTCTGGATTTAATTCTCGGTCTTGATTAGCTAAAACAGATTGTTGTTGCGCTTTCATCTGCTGACTCCACGAATGGTTTCCTCCTTCAGAAACAATGGAATGTCTGTCACAATTAAAGTAATCCCATAATACCCCAAGTGAACAGAAGGCGAAAATCATGAAGTAGATATTAGTGATGGGCCTAACTCACACCCAAAAGCTAGCTCAAGAGTGGAGGATTGCCCATACACATATATATATTGCCCAAAGATCATGTGAATACACAATGTGGGACACATCTAATAGTAGCATTTCGTTGTGAGAGATTTTAACTGTTGCTATAAAACAAAAGTAGAGAGTGAACATGACCAAAGCGAGAGAATCAATTGTTAACCATCATCAAGATCATCTATGCCTGACTAACAAAACTAAATGCATCTCTCTATTAACAAAACTAACCAATGCACTTAATCTGTCACTAAACCATCATCAGGATCATTACTCGTTCATCAAAATTCAAAATCATCCAAGAAACCTAAACAATTTGTTCTTAGTAGAGAGTATCAAACGACAGTTAGGTTTCAGACGGACCTTCGATTTCTCGAATCAGAGAGGCCTGGAACGCGTCGACTTCTTCCTTCGAGTGCATAGATTCATCCTACCACACAATCAGCGTGAATCGAGATCAAGACGATACGGAACTGAAAACGAGAGTTTGAAACTCGAAGCCTTACCTCGTCATCTTCTTCGAGGAGCTTGAAAATGGAGGGATCCATAGAGGAAGCTCGTTGTGCCAGCAGCTACAGGCTACAGCACAAGGAGGGATTTAAAAGAGCGGAGTTTGATTTGTGTGGCTCCATCCCAAATTGCGGATATGTTTATTATATAGACGATGAGAACAATCGTGTCGTTTTTTGTCTTTTGGTTGGACACTTCCTGACGTTTTTCATTTAATTAAAGTCATCCTAGTTTTCAGTTTGATTTTTCGTTTTATCCGCTATTTCGCGGAAAATAATATTATACGAAGAAATATATATTATATTTACAATATTATAATAATTAAAATATTAAAATGTAAATTTGAACTTCTAAATAATTTGATAATTCAAAAACATAAATCTTAGTCCCTAAGTTTTTTTTACATAAAAGCAATATTATAATTAATCCACGCAATAACATAAATACTCTACACTTCACAAAAAGTGTTTTTTGTGTGTAACTCCAAAAATTATACCTCCGACATCACGTTTATTGATTTGTTTAGTTATTTTTTACTCTTTTTTATTATTTTAAGTTTAATTTAAATTTAACAAAATAATAATTGTTTTTACATGTTTTTCTAAATATTTGTCAAAAAACAAAAGTTTTGGATATTATTAAAATAATAACATTTTAGTTTTAGATATGATTATTTCAAATCTAAAAACTGCAAATAATTGATTGTAGAATTACTTTTCATTTTAGCACTGATAAAAATATATAAAATATAAAATTATTAACTGATGAAACTGTAACAAATTTTAATATTTCACTTATAAACGTACATGTAACAAAAATTCCTTAAATTACTTCTTTTTAGGTTTTAATATATAATAAAAGTGTGATATAATTTTATATGATTTATAAATCTTTTTAAATATACAT
The DNA here is from genome assembly GCF_000801105.2 of Raphanus sativus. NCBI lineage: Eukaryota > Viridiplantae > Streptophyta > Magnoliopsida > Brassicales > Brassicaceae > Raphanus > Raphanus sativus. The sequence goes on from NC_079515.1 coordinate 15,387,054, forward strand.
TTCTATAATATAAATATGTTTAATTCCATTTATAATTTTTTCTGGTTTATCTTGTTTACAACTCTTTGCTTACATGACATAATAATATGATCCATCATTTGTTTTGATCAAATGTGATCCATCATTAAAAAGATTTTTTTCACTTCAATCTACAAAAGTTGAAGATAGTTTTTTTAGAATTAATTTCTGTTAGAATTGATAAAAATAATTCAAATCTAAACTTTCATCAAAATTATAACAATATTTCATATTTTACATACCAAAAATCAACTAAATGGCTTATTTTTAATATATAGTAAAAAGTGTGAAATATTTTTATGATTTATATAAATCATTATAAATATACATATCTACAATTATAAATAGATTTAGAAGTATTTAAAATGAATTTATAAAACTTAGTATTTAAAAATGAATTTATAAAACTTAGTATTTAAAAATTAATTTATAAAACTTTATAAGTTTTATAAATGAATTTATAAACCTTTACAAACGATTTAGTAAAGTCTTATAAGTGATATATGAATTCTAATCAAATGAATATCTAAGCAAGATAAAAAATGTTCTTAAATAATTTAAAATTTCAAAAACTTTATAAATGATTTATAAATCATGTGTGTGCTTTTTAAAACATGAAAATTTCTAATAATGAATTACATTAAAATATAATTATTTATGTAAGAACATTCAACCATTATATTTATTTCTATACGTAAATATTAAATTATTTTATATATTATAAATTTATAATTTATATTATAAAAATTTGATAAAACATTATATATTATTTCTATAATACTACAATTAGTTACCATAAATCATTATTCGTAATATCACTTGTATTATTTGGTAAATTGTATTAATGGTTTCTAAAGTTACCTTTTATTTTTAGATCTGATTAAAATATATAATTAATAAAAGTCATCAACAGTCAAATTATAACTATTTTTGAAACTTCATATAAAAACGACACATATGCAAAAGCCAATAAAGTGACTTCTCAATTAATATATACTAGGATTAAGCTTGCATCAACATGAGGAGTCAGACTGAAGAAGAAAATAAATAATTACATTCAAGGTTAGTTTTCAAGTTTCTATTACACTATATAGCAATTTATGCTATTAGAGTAGTTTTTACCGGTTCTCAAGGAACAAATTTCAATTTTTTAAAAATGGAGAATTTAGGAGGAAGAATTGTTTTCAAGTATCTATTACATTATATAGCTATTTATGTTATTATAGTAGTTTTTACCAGTTCTCAAGAAACAGATTTCAATTTTTTAAAAATGGAGAATTTAGGAGGAAGAAGGCGAAGAGAAAGATAGAATAACCCATTTGTAGATCCTAATTAAAATCTACACTAAGAGTTTGATAGTGTTTTATATGTGAAACTGGGAAGAAAGAGGATGTATGTAACAATATCCTTAGAACACAACAATTTAAACAGATTCCGGTTGACGAAAATTGACTTTTATTGATTTGTGGAGGTTGAATACAATAAAGAAAATGAGATCGAGAACTACAATTAAGATCGAACTAAAAGGAGATCTAAGGTGAACTTGACGAGGTCGAAATGTATTGCGAGTTCTCTCTTTAGGATTTTTCACGTGTCCTTCTCTCTTGACTTGGCCTTTTACATATAGCAGCTTGGTTATGCAATCTCTTCACTCCCTTCTTCGATCTTCGGAACTTCTTCCTCCATAATCAATCTCATCAGGTGCGAATTATGGGTCCTTTACGTACTGGGCTTCATTAAGTTTGTAACCTTTGTGGTCTATCCTTTGACTCGACATAAATTTTTTTAGGTCACCTAATATAATTTTTTCTTTTATATTAATATTCCATTGCAATCTAAAACTATTCATCATTGCAAAAAAAAAAATTCTTTTTCAAAATTAAATACCGGTTCATATGTCTATGTACTTGATAGCTGAACAAAAAAGCATAAGTTCATATATATTTACACTGCTAAACCATAAAATACTTGCATAGTTTAATTTAAAGATTTACATAGCTAATGAGATTTAATATATTGATTTTCTATAAACATACATCATACGTGTAGGCTATACTGTATATAATACTAATATTATCTATCTTTTTTTAGATATAAAATGTATGGTTTATATACGGGTCCAAAACCGACGTGAACCCAATATAATTCGAACAGATTTGATCCGAAAAATGTATCGTTCATAAACAGGTCCAAAACACCTAATTAACTAACTTGAAAACTGAATAACTCGAACTGACACGAACTCAAAACCTGAATACCCATTGATATAAGACGTCAAAATAAATTACTCTCAGTTATAAATGTTAAAATTTAAATATTAAAATTTAAACCAAAAAAAAACATAATAACTTTCAAATTGAAAAATTTAAACCAAATAGGTATCCCACGCTTTCAAAGCGCGGGTCAGAATCTAGTTTGTTTTTATTTGTTGAAGCTAATATCATATTTAACATGATAAATAAAATTTCATCCGGCTACACATAAATCTTGGTCTTGTTGTTGATTCGCTCATTTGTATGGCTTCTATTCCTCGAGAGAACGATAATCATATAACGATGAGTCAGGATCATAATCAAAACAACTGAAATCTTTGTGTGACCAAAGTCATGTCCCAGTGATCTCCACCCAAAAGGGAATGACCCAAGGATATTCATCATGTACAATAGGCTCCTAGCGAACCAACACAAACATGCAATAATTATAGTGAAAAGTCCCCTGTTTGAGAACTGATTGAATATCCTCCTTGGATGTAAAGTTAAACATGAACTTTCCATTGCCTAAGTCGTTTGTGGTGATTCGATCTTGCATATCCCACTGATTTATCATATGGTTGATTAGCTTTTCCACATTCTGTTTCTTAGGGTTTAAGATTTTGCCAATCAAAGCCATACGGTATTCTCGAATGGTATGTGATGTAGCGGAAGCTTCTAGGGATATAACTAAATCCGTTTATTCCAAGAATAAACGAATCTAGGGTTTGTGAATACTCTTCACAGTGCTTAATTAAAAGCTCTTAGGGGTTGTGAATACTCTTCACAGTGGTTTATAAAAACCCCTTTAGGGTTTGAGAATACTCTTCTCAGTGGTTTATCAAAACCTCTTCTGAAAAACTCATTTTATTAAATCATCAAAAAACTGAATACAACCATAGAGTCTAAAAAACTATATATAATAAAGCCATAAAACCCTAAAACATTAAAGATAAAATGATCTAAAACTTAATTAAATAAATATTAATATATTTGGAAATATTCCAAATATATATCTGCATCATTCTCTCCAGGTTGGAGAAGATTCGTCCTCGAATCTTGATCGTAGTCTTCGAATCCAAAACGTTTTCCAAGAAAAACTCTTCCTCAAATCTTCAGTAGTCTGTTTTGCACGATATTTGCACGAATCTGTTTGTAACTTGAATCTTCACAAATTCGTTTTTGCACAAAGCTTACACGCATCAGATTATTAAGATTCTGCCCAAAATCTTCATCAATTCGATTTCGCCCTATTTTTGCACAACTCCGATTTTCAAATGATCCATCTTTAAAGAAAAAATCAACAATACTGACATTATCTTCGATAAGACTCTCCTCATCTTCATCATCATCCAATTGCATATCTCGAACTCGTGCTTCCTCGATTTTCTCCAAAGCCTGATCGAACTTCTTCACAGCCTGATCGAACTTCTTCATAGCCTTGTTGATTTTTTGATTATACTCCTCCATGATCTGAGCTATTTGTTGTTGTAGACTCATCTGCGAACCAAGATAGTAGAACCTGGCTCTAATACCAACTGATGTAGCGGAAGCTTCTAGGGATATAACTAGATCGTTTATTCCAAGAATACACGAATCTAGGGTTTGTGAATACTCTTCACAGTGCTTAATTAAAAGCTCTTAGGGGTTGTGAATACTCTTCACAGTGGTTTATAAAAACCTCTTTAGGGTTTGAGAATACTTTTCTTAGTGGTTTATCAAAACCTCTTCTGAAAAACTTTTTTTATTAAATCATCAAAAAACTGAATACAACCATAGAGTCTAAAAGACTATATATAATAAAGCCATAAAACCCTAAAACATTAAAGATAATTATCTAAAAACTTAATTAAATAAATATTAATATATTGGGAAATATTCCAAATATTTATCTGCATCAGTATCGGAATCATCTTGATCATCCAACTGTATTGAACCATCATCATCCTCCAAGAGTATACCCTTCCCTTTAGTGTCCACCATCCGGGATGAACCAAAACGATTAGACGATCCCATAGAGACTTTGTTTTTGATGGAAAAAACAGAGATAGTGGTGAGACAGAGCAGGTCTGGTTTTAGTAGCAGCAGACCAACCAATGAGTCCGTGAAACTAGAGACAGATATACGATCAGATCTCCAATCAAGGGTACCATAGTCGTATCAAAGAGAAACAGAAGAACATGCCACTGGTTTTTGATTGCTTGTCGGATAAGATTTTGCGGTAGACTTCGTTATGGATGCAGAGAACAAAAGCCTCGAGCGTTATGTGGATGATGCTAGGCTGATCTAACGCCAAAGAACGATTAGATCAGTTGAAGATCGATATCTCATTGGAGATTTCAATCTAGGAAGCCGCCATCGCCTTCTATGTCGCCACTGCGGCTAGTGTTCTTTTCAGTAAAATCCGTGGATTCACGTTAGCAATGTAACTTTAAAGTTAGCCGATATGCAAATGTATTATATTAATCATGAAATCCGAAACACTATAATATGCAGCTAACCAAGAAAATAACTGTATGTTTTTTTATATTGCACCAAACCTCAAATCAATACAATTCAGATAAAAGCTCGATCCCTATGATGTAGAAACGAAGACGAATCTAATGAAAACCTTCAAGAACAGAACCTAGAAACAACATAGAGACAGAGACCAACAACATTTGATGAGAGAAAGAAAAAAGAAAGACTTAGATTGGTTCATACGAATTCGAGTTCTTTACTGTTGTGGATCACATTCTGAAATTTGAGGATTAAATTCTGAAACTTGAAAGAAGCACTAAGAAAATAGAAAAAGTTTAATTTTTTTTATTATCTATCACTTTTGATTTGTGTGAAATGCAAAAGACAAGCATGCAAAAGACAAGCACGCATTGTTCTTCGACAGCTTCTTTTTTCTCTCTTTCCCCCTCACTATTTTAGTTTTCTCTTTGTTTTTCTCCTTTTTAGAAATATAATAAAATATAATAATTAGTATGAGATTAGGTCTCATATTTGTGCACCTAAAAGCACATATACATACATGTAAATGCAATACCGTATCATTTATCAAGGAGCAAAAGAATAATCTTGTTTGTCCAACACAAATATCGATACCCATATTTTTACTGTTTCTGGTATTCTCCTAAATTCCTAATTTCCACATTGTTTTTGTTTTTCCATGAAAGAACTAGGAACACAGAAACACAGAAACAATGAACAAGATTCTCCAAATAAGGTTATCTTTTATTAGAAATCGTTTAAACAAATTATACTCTTTGTTTAATCAGGTTTACTCGACTTCACACCTGTGAATCGACACTGGCCAATTTCTAATCTACCCAACATTACTCTAACAGCCAAGTCGCCCGACTTGTTCAACACCCAAAACCTTGTTCAATTTCGACACAACACTGTTTTCTCTCTGCACTCCCAAAACTGTAGAAAACAAACTTGCAAAGTTTGATCCCTTTTATCCTTCAAACCAGTCTCGTTTTAATCTTGATAAGTCTAAATCTTCTGATTCATTATTATCTCTAAGCTTCAATCATTATCTTTTGTCAAATCGTAATTAATATTTCCAACCAATAAGATGACGCCACGTCATAACACCTTGTGACTTGTGCAACCATGAAGAAACGTTGAACACATTTGTTTGCAGACTCCTGGTCTCAACAATCTCCCCCTTTTTCACTGAGTTTTACAACTCAAGCTTACTAGCGAACACTTGCAAGAAACTCCCCCTCAACTAAGTACCATCAAGCTGAAACAACTCTTCAATCTCCCCCTGCTTGAGTGACAAAACTCTTTGAAAATCTTCATAACAAATCATGCCTTTGTTACATCTCTTGGAGCCCCATCCTGCTTATGCCTGGCATAAAGCATTGGCTTCATTAACATGTCTGAGTATACCTCGAACAACCTTAGTGTTAACCCATCTCCTATTGACATTCAGACATCTCAATTTCTCTGAACATGCTACATTGCACGCAAGCCCTTGAACAGTCTCCTTGCATTTGGAATACAAATCTGATTTTGCAATCCATACCTTACCATAGCTTTTTGACTCAACATAACATTTGCTTTCACTCCAAGCCTTCTTGATATTGTTGATTCTCTCATAGCAAAATCGATGAGTATGCCCAAGTTTCCCACAAGAATAACATCCATAGTTGAGACTACATTCTCCAGCCTTCCTTGTCTTCATCTTGCTTTCCAAAGCATAACAGTATCTCTGTATGTGTCCAGGTTTTCCACAGAAGTAACAACCTTGTTTGAACTTCTGATTTGTCTGTTCAACGAGTACTTCTTTGCTTGAACATGTTTGATGCGATTCAATCTCCTTTGATTTAATATCAGAAACTGGTTTAGCACGAACGAAATTGGTGAGACATGCTTGATCTGTTCCACTACTAGAGCTTGACACACGATTTCCTATGTATCCAAGACCCCAATTCTGTTTTGCAGGCTGTCCCATGGCAAGAAGAGTATCCAAATCCTTTGTTCCTTTGCTTAACATCCTGATCTTCTTGTTGTTTTCGTTCAGATTATGCTCAAGATTTCTGCTTTTCTCCTTTTCTTCTGACAAAAGGTCTGATAACCTATTTATCTTTGATTCCAGTACACATATATTTTCGTGTCCAGCTTCTGTCTGCTTGGTCAACCCGTTATCCTTCGTTGAACATGTTGGCGTCTCTAGCTTCAATGCCGTAGGCTTTTCCATCTCTATTATATTAATCTGAGCTTCTAGTAACGCCTTGTTCTTCAGCAGGTTCAGATTCTCGTTACTCAATTCAACCCAACTATCATAGAGCTTACGATATTCAGCTTTCACATCTATCTCTCCATCACTATCTGAATCAGAATCTACCTTAAGTTCTTCATCATTTTCTTTTCCAATAAGAGCTACAAGACTAAGTTTTTCATCACTTCTCTTCTGATGACATGGACGTTCAACCTCAGATTGTCTCTTGCACACATCATGGCTGTGACAATCACATATCTGACAACCTTTACTAGCACAAACCTCACGTGAGTTAGAGTTCTTTCTCTGCTCTTTCTCAAATTGCTTTAAAGCCTCCTTGAAGTTTTGTGTCAGTAACTCAACACATTCGTCCAATTTTTTATTTAGACTTTCATGAAGTGACTGAAATCTATCAGTTTCCTTCTCAGCAGCAAAAACTGTTTCTTTTCCTATCTTGGTTGGACATGTAGGTGCTTCCATCTCTTCAGCTTTAAGAATACCGACCAACTGTGAAAACTTCATCTCATCAGTATTCATCCCAACCTTGAATAATGCCTTATAGGAGGCAAACTTCTCTGGAAGACATCGTATCAGCTTCTTGACCAGCTTCTTATCCTTGAAGTTCTTACCAAGGACAATTGCCTCGTTTGCAATAGAACTCAGCTTTGAGCTAAAACTCGTGATAGATTCTTCATCCGCCACCCTCAAATTCTCAAACTGAGAGGCCAAATAGTCTAGTCTTGCTCTTTTAACAGTGGACGTTCCCTCATAGTATTCCACAAGTGTGTCCCATGCATCCTTGGTTGAACAACATCCCTGCACAAGTTTAAACTGATCTGAACTGATTGCATTGAAGATTTCTGATAGCGCCTTTGCGTTGAGTCTCGATGCAGTCTTTTCTGCTTTTGTCCACTTATTTTTGGGTTTAGCTATCTCTTCATCATCTTCAGTACAGATCGTTGGATCTGTCCATCCTGTTTCAACTGCAGTCCAAACATCTTCCTTAATCCCTTTGAGTTGTTGTTTCATGCGCACCTTCCAGTGTCCAAAGTTGTTTTCATCCAACATGAGTGATTTGTGAGCCGCTACAAACTCTGTTGTTTCCATATTCTTCGCAGGACCTCAACCTGTTATAGATATCTAGATCTAGGTAGGTGACCTGCTCTGATACCAAATGAAAGAACTAGGAACACAGAAACACAGAAACAATGAACAAGATTCTCCAAATAAGGTTATATTTTATTAGAAATCGTTTAAACAAATTACACTCTTTGTTTAATCAGGTTTACTCGACTTCACACCTGTGAATCGACACTGACCAATTTCTAATCTACCCAACCTTACTCTAACAGCCAAGTCGCCCGACTTGTTCAACACCCAAAACCTTGTTCAACTTCAACACAACACTGTTTTCTCTCTGCACTCCTAAAACTGTAGAAAACAAACTTGCAAAGTTTGATCCCTTTTATCCTTCAAACCAGTCTCGTTTTAATCTTGATAAGTCTAAATCTTCTGATTCATTATTATCTCTAAGCTTCAATCATTATCTCTTGTCAAATCGTAATTAATATTTCCAACCAATAAGATGACGCCACGTCATAACACCTTGTAACTTGTGCAACCATGAAGAAACGTTGAACACATTTGTTTGCAGACTCCTGGTCTCAACATTTCACCCAATTCACTCTATTATTTATACCCTCTTCTTAACTTATAGGGGATATGGTCACTTCAATCTTGGAAGAAGCATGCTGAAAGTGAAGCTGGCTTCTGAGAAACAGCTATTCGGTCGGGCTCTCACCTAAACCGGAAAACTATAATTTAAAATTTCGGATTCATGAACCAGAAAAATGAAAAAGCGGCATGAACCATAAAAATGGCGGGAAAATGAGGAAGAGTGATATCGACCTAAAAACCCCCCACAAAATACTCAAATTTCTCAAAATTGATTGCAAAAATTAAATATCGGATGGACTCAGATTCAGACTCCGACGGATCTCATATCTCCGCCACTCCTCCCCGAGACCCCTTCCCTCCGCCGCCGCCGCCAAAACAGGTTCCTCGGCAGGTACCTCCGTCATCTTCCTCTGGCACGAAGCCCAAAGCACATACACAGCGGCAGCCTGGGGATCACTCAGAAGAAGCTCCAGTACCATCATCTTCCCATCCTCCTCCTCCTCCACCTTCATTATTCACCGAAAATCTCCCTTTCCGGATCTGCGAAACCTCAAATCGATCCAAACCCGCTTCCTTTTCGTCCTTCAATAGACTCACAAGAGCTTCTGAAGAAATCGAATCAAAATCGGATTCCCAGTTGAGTGAAGTCAATCATGTCCTCCCACAGCTCCCTCCTCCAAAGCTTGTTAGAAGAAAGCCTCCCAACCTCATCACGGACTCCATAACTTCTCAGCCGGTGAAAGCTCCGGTTGTGTTTCGTAGCGGCGGCGAGGGTAATTTCGTCAAATTAAACTTGAATGGCAAGAGGGGGAAGAAGTTCCCCAGCAAATACAAGAAGAGCGCATCAAAATACAGAGGAAAAAGATACAAAAAATCAGAAGCTGGAGGCGAAGGTGAAACTTGGTTGGAGGAAGAGTCTGATTTGCAGAGAGAAGAAGACGAAGCTTCTGATGATGGATTTATCAGCTCAGTAGATGACGCGGTTCTTGCAGTGAAGACTGATGCTTCTGATGAGAATCTTACGAAGCTGTTGAGTTTAGTGTTTGGTTACGATTCTTTTCGAGATGGCCAGTTGCAGGCTATCAAGATGGTTCTTGCTGGTAGTTCAACCATGCTTGTGTTGCCTACTGGTGCTGGTAAGTCTCTCTGCTACCAGATTCCTGCAGTGGTTCTTCCCGGTATCACGCTTGTTGTGAGCCCTTTGGTTTCGCTGATGATTGATCAGTTGAAGCATTTGCCTTCCGTTGTTAAGGGTGGTCTCTTAAGCTCTAGCCAGGTGTGTGTGTGTGTGCCTATGTTTATTATTCTTTTTTTTCTCATAGTCTCTGAAGATTTCTAATGGAGTCTGCCTTTGGGAATTTTTATTAAATTAGAGACCTGAGGAAGCAACAGAAACATTGAGGAAACTTAAAGAAGGCATAATAAAGGTACCTTCTTAGTAAAGGAAGTGTTGGAGGGCTTACTTCTAATAAGACTACTTCATATTCATTTGTGTTTTTTTTAATTTCAGGTTCTCTTTGTGTCTCCCGAGAGACTTCTGAACGTAGAATTTTTGTCAATGTTCCGCATGTCTTTATCTGTGTCTCTTGTCGTTGTGGATGAGGCACATTGCGTATCAGAATGGTGTGTGCTTCTTGGCATATTATACATTAGCCTTTCTCTGTTGACCGTAGTATCTACTGCTGTTTTTCTTTGGTTCTTGAAAAGCTATTCTGAACAGGTCTCATAACTTCCGCCCTTCATACATGAGACTCAAGGCATCAATGCTGTACTCTGCCCTCAACGCAGACTGCATTCTTGCAATGACTGCAACTGCTACTACTATGACTCTTCAGGCTGTCATGTCTGCACTAGAGATTCCGTCAACCAATCTTATTCAAAAGTCGCAACTGAGAGACAATTTTGAGCTGTCTGTCTCTTTGAGCGGAGCTAATAGGTATGTGCTTTTTTATATATTTTTCACCTTTTTGTGTTCCTCTTTGTAACTAGTTGAAATCTGAAATTTAACAGACTGAAAGATCTATTGATTTTGATGGAGTCTCATCCATATAAGAAGATTCGGAGCATCATTGTGTACTGCAAATTTCAGGTAAGAGCATTTAATTATCTACGGCTTTTTCACACTTATCAAAATTCATGATGCGAACTTGAGAAACTTTGGGATATGTTTTGTGCAGTATGAGACTGACATGATAAGCAAGTATTTACGCGATAACAACATCACTGCAAAGGTTGTTTCCATTTTGAAGTCTTCAATAGACGTTTTCATTCTAATCAAGCTGACCTCGACCGATTATCCAGGGTTATCACAGTGGTCTTCCAGCGAAAGATCGTGTTCGCATACAAGAGTCATTTTGTTCCAATAAGATTAGAGTGGTGAGAAAATAAGTTCAGTGATTTCCATACACTCTGTTTATACGTGCAAACTCTCACTGAAAGCTGAGTAGTGACAGAACTCAAATGTTTTGGTATGTTTTAAAGGTTGTTGCAACTGTGGCATTCGGCATGGGACTTGACAAAGGAGATGTTGGAGCTGTAAGTATAAGGCAAACCCGTAGAATACTTGGAACATATGTTCACCTATTCCCATCTCGTGTAACAATAAACATGCTTCTAAAATTTCTAATTCTACTTTAGGTAATCCACTTCAGCGTGCCAGGCAGTTTGGAAGAATACGTTCAGGTTCGAACTTTTTTTCGTTCCTTTTTAAGCTAAGTGATTAGTTTGCATGTCGAAAAACTAAATGTATTTATTACAGGAAATTGGACGAGCTGGTCGTGACGGGCGGTTGTCTTATTGTCATCTCTTTTATGATGAGGACACATATCTAAAGCTTCGGAGTCTTTCACACAGGTTATTTGTGTGGTTACTAACTATCATCTGTCATGGCTTTGCATTGAAAGGCTTTGCAGTTACTTACCTTTTGTTTTCCCCCTTTCTTGTTCAGTGATGGTGTCGATGAATATGCAGTTGGAAAGTTTCTCACCCATGTGTTCTCATCTGACACGAAGCAACATGAAAAGATATGCTCCATAGTCATTGAATCTGCCTCTCATAAATTTGACATGAAGGAAGAGGTATTCTTCTGAAACTTGATGACATTTCTTGAACCCAATGTCCTCTGCCTCGTATATCGTTAAGTGTCTGCTCTTGTGAGATAGTGTGGGTAGGAAAATTCGTTTTTGTAAAAATTTCTCCAACTTCTCACTGCGGATCTGGCAGGTTATGCAAACGATTTTGACACATTTGGAATTGGGGGAAGTGCAATACTTACGTATGCTTCCACAGGTTAACGTATGTTGCACTTTGAATTTCCACAAGGTACGGAAGCTGTTAGCTGAATAAGTTTCCGTTCAGCGACAAGTTCGTATTCTTTTTTCTTGTGGTGGTATATGCGCTAAGATTCAGATGCTGAGAACATTGTCATGCTACATGTGCAGTCTTCTCCAAATATTCTGGCTGCACGAAACATCATAGTTGCAACAATACTGAAGAAGTAAGTATCTATCCATTGTAATCAGCTTTACAATTCAAGTGATTCTGAAGAAGTGTTATGGTTGCAGCAATGCTTGAGACTTCTGTGTGGTTTTCAGGTCTCACTTGAAGCAAGGGTTATATGTCTTCGATATACCAACCGTGGCCTCTAGCACAGGTGTTGCAACAACAGATGTCTTGGCTGAGATTCAAACTCTGAAGGTTGGTAACATTTTTCTGGCCTATACGAATCAGTGGCTTTGTAATATATTAAGTTTCATTTCCTCTTCATAAGAATGTTTAACTAAACAAGGGAACCATGATTGAATTGCACGCATTAATTAATGAAGAAGAAGCTTAAATCCATAGAACAGAAGGATATATGAGTGAAAATAACTGATAGACACATGAATGATCTTCACGAATAGGAGTTTAGTATGATATAGAAGAGATACGTAGTCAGTATCATTGGGTGATAAACTTTGATTTTATCCAAATGGAATCATTGATGTAGAAGCTTTCCTGAGGAAATTGAACACAAGGAAATGGATATAAGGATTGACCATGTTTCATTTGTTTGTCAAATGGTTGTGTGTTGTTAAGAACTCTTTAGGCGTGAGTTCCGCTTGAACTCATATAGTTAATTTATCTTTCTGTCCTCTAATTCACGATTGCTGAGTTTAAAATTTGATATTGAGGTTTCTTTTAACAGTTTCAAGACTTCCCTTTTACTACGTTACTTAGATTGTATACTTCTGAATAACTTGTCTGTTGATATGTCCATAAAATCATTGTAGATGAAGGGGGAAGTAACATACGAGACGAAAGACCCAGCCTTTTGTTACACAATCTTAGAGTCTCCAAAGGAAATATCTTCTTTGTCCAGCCAACTTACCAAGTGGCTCGCAGAGGTTGAATCTTGCAAAGTAAGTTCATCACTTGCAGCTAACAGTTCCTCACCCTTTCATGGTTCCAGTTACAATGCTTGTTGTGCTTACTATATGTAGCCATAATTATGCATTTTGAATCAGGTAAGGAAACTAGATATCATGTCTAGTGCAGCCGTGGCTGCTATAAATGTCTCCAACACTTCAGAAACTAGTTCAGGTGCCAAGCAAACTCTGAGCCTGCAAAGCAGAATCTTGGATTACTTCAATGGAGACGAAAGTTGTGACATTCCTAGCAAGACGACTCAAAATTGGTACACTAACAAAATGTTTCATTAGGGCTGTCTGTTACATTTACTCCCTTGACTCTTCTTTCCATTATAACTGATCAACGCTTATATTGTGGATGCAGCTCCTTCCTACGAGCAGACATAAAGGTGAGGAAGATCCAAAAACCTGTTTTAACACTTCTTTATTTTGCTATGCATCCAAAAAAAAAACTATATTAATCTGATGTTGGGAGTGAAAAAACAGGTGTTCTTGCAGAGTAATCGCCAGGCCAAGTTCACGCCAAGAGCCATAGCGAGGATAATGAACGGAGTTGGAAGTCCAGCTTTTCCGAATTCAATCTGGTCCAAGACTCATTTCTGGTATATGATCATCATCGTTTTATCTAAAACCAAGCCATGCACATATGTTCGTTTCAGTTAATCTTCTAATCTTGATGATATGATAACATTTGATTTTTTACTGGTAACATGGTGTTGCAGGGGAAGGTATATGAGCGTAGACTTCCGAGTGATAATGGAAGCGGCACAAACAGAGCTAATGAATTTTGTTGATAGAAATGCGGCTTTAGCTACATAGAGTGATACTTGAATATTTACACACTTACGTCGATAGAGCGTTCTAAGTTGTGCATTGTCTTATTATTTACATTTTACAGTGTTTAGGTTCACACACCTTAAAATGTTCTAAGTTGTGCATTGTCTTATTGTTTACAGTGTTTAGGTTTACACACCTTGAAAGATTTAATCTTCCTAAAGAATTATTGGTAAATTCAATGACTATACGGTGTAAATAAATATATGTCGCATCTTCTTTCTTTTTTTGATCAAAGAAAAGATATGTCACATTTAAAGCCAAGATGGCAACAAATACAGTTGTTTAATTTAAAGATGAGGTAAGAGGTCTTCTTACAAATGTCCCACATCGAGAAACAAGAAACTTTACATATGAGTTACTTTTCGGCCTTTTTGCTAGGATCAAGTATTTATATGTGGTCCATCAGCCAACACGATATTAATTTTTTTTTCAAGGAAATGATCTACTTAGACACTTAGATAGCTTGCTATTGTATTCTTGCACGGATCTAGCTCAGCCCATCAAATGGAGTTAAGAAAATTGAAATTGTGGAACTTTAATTATAAAAAGAATGCTATATTTTAACTGGTTTAAGATTTGAGTTCTGAAAATATTCTGTTTGGGCTTCTATACCGAGCTTGGTAACATCTAAACTAGTCTCACATCGTTAATGATGTTGTTCTTTGGGCAATACATAAGTACATGAGCAATTCTCCACTCATGAGTTAGATTTTGGATGTGATTTAGGCCCATCATTTATATGGTATCAGAGTCTATAGATGTTTAGGTTCATCAGATGATTTCCCATATAAATATTTGTCTAACTATATAGCCTATAAAAATTGTTCATCTTGCTGTGGTATTTTCAAGATATTGGGTTTAGACTGTTTTCATTGGACCATTTCCCATCCACATCTTGAAGGGATCTATTAGAATCACATATCGTTAATGATGTTATTCCTTTGGTAATATATAAATATATGGGCAATCATCTACTCATGAGTTAGTTTTTGGATGTTAGTTAAGTCCATCACTAATAACTAAATAAAATACATTTTTTTCTACTATGTTTCTTTGTAGAAGGGCCTTCACGAACACTGGTGGGAACACTAGTGGGCCGAGAAGCTATTGCTGTTTCCATAGAAAACTGAATGGTCTTCCCATTTTCTTTCAACCTATGATGTGAGATGTGTTTGGTCCTTCTGCCTCAATTCTCTGAACAGTGTCAGCAGCTTATGTGCCCTCTCTCTTCCCGGTTAAGTACGTTTAGGGAAATAAATACCAAAGTAGATATCACCCCTTGTAAATCCATGATCCGTTTAACTATAGATTTCACTGTGGTTGCAAAAGATCAGAAGCAAAGAGAAACTGCATGTGTCTAATACAATAACTTTTCTAAGAATGCGTAAGCATTGCACAAACTAGCAATCAAATTACATTTAGAAAAATACTAACTCTGCTATTGACTATGCTAATTATTCTTGTCTCCTTATCACTAATATTTACATCATATGACATTTTAATTTGAAATATGTTAATAAAAATCACATTACGAAATCTTCTTAGTATTAAAATGGAAGCAAAAATAGAGAGTAACCTTTAAAGAGTACTATATTTTCGAGTTTGCCATTTTGACGACGTGTCGGCACGAGGTTCCTTCTCAGACCTTTTATGAAAGAAGGCTTAATCACCTTAGGATATTACGGCTATTGCCATTGGACAGACATGCATATTCGTATGTCTCTTATACATAGTTTCATGTCCGCATATGTATAAAAGGGAAGAAGTTAATTTCGGGACCATATTTATTTCGAAATCAAATTTTGATTATTCTCTTCCTTTCCACTTTCAATATTTCTAATCGATCTTTACGAAGATTTTCCAAATTTGTTTCTCATATGGAAATTGAATTTTGGCAAATATTAAATAGTGAGTGAGTTAGGAACTAATTAGATTCATTTTTCCATGATTTGTATACGAAATTTACTGCATTATTTTCACTTTCTATATATTTTGTTATGAGATCAGTCATTAGGGATTACGAGTATATATTTTTTCAAATAGTTGTCCAAATATCTTAAACATTTATTATGATGTTCACTTTTTTTATCATGATCAGGTGGGCTCAACCAAGTAAGAACGATTGATGGATTTTCGAGAATTTTATTCGAGCCTGGCGATGTTCGAGAGATCCAGTCTTTCAGAAAGAGATAATACCATTTGATAGTGAGATAGACATTACATAATATACTAACTTAAATTAGTATTCCCTTCTATAACTACTAAGGAATTTGGTATGGATGTGCTGCTTACGATCTTGGATTTTATTCTATGGTTTAAATTTGTTTTGTTGTTTTCTATTATGAGTTCAGACTTTCTTATTTTGGTGTTTTTCATTCTGTTATCTTTTAATTTTAAACTTTAATTTATAATATCTTTTTCCCATAATTACTTTTTAATTCAAATAAACCTGAAATTATATATATATATATATATATATATATATAAATAAATAACATTTATAATTGACTGAACAAGTATTAACATTAAACATAAAAACAGTGGAAGTATATATATATATTAGAGGCCATTATCCAATTAAGTGTAACATGATTTTTTTTTACATTTAAAAAAATATTTATTCATAATTTTATACAATTGTGAATTAAGACACAACAAAACATAATTATTATTTAGACCAAATTCTTCAAGAATGATAATAATGGCAATAATGCCAAGTATATCATGTATATAGAGTATATTTCATTTTATAAAAATATGTATTTCTAAATTCTAGATAATTCCCTATAATCTATTCAGAATAGGAAAACAACATTTCATATTTCCAAAAAAAAAAATTCAATATCTTATGTACTGCCCGATTTTATTACATTTATTAGAATTTAATACTTCTACATTGTATTCTTTTAATTTTATAAATACATAATGTTGGAAAATAACATTTCAAACTTTATTTTTTTTTAAAAGGTTTATCTCATCCCGTGCAGGGCGCGGGTCTCACCCTAGTAAAAATTAATACGGAAACTAATTTAGGTACTCGTCTGATGTGATGAAAACCAGCTTATACATTATTGTACAGTTCATGAAATTAGTCTAGCTACGATAATTATACAGTTCCTATCCGTTACCACGGCCACGATGTTTATTCAAACACCAAACGCTTCATAGCATCAAAAAAAAATATTAGAGGATATATACGAATATGTCAATATATGTTCGGATATATTCAAATATGTTAATATACTTGTAATCTAGATATGCATATATTCGAGTATTAGGAAACATTGTATGTATATATACTTAGGTCTTTTGACCTTGATCAATACAAGAAATTCTTTATACGATACTAAGTTTTTTGACATGGTATCAGAACTCTAAAAGCACAAATTTTTTTTAGCTCCTTATCTCTTTCAATTTCTTTCGGATTTTTGACATTCATCTATCTCTTTTTCCTCTTGAGCTATGGGAAGTAACGATGGCAAAGACGATTCTCAGGGTTCCTCCGAGAAGACTACGGCGTCGCAGTCACATGTGGAGACTAAGAGGCGTACGATCTCACCGTATGACCTCTCCTCCAGTGACAATCCCGGCTCTGTCATCTCTCAGCCTTTGCTTAAAGGACCTAACTACACCGAGTGGTCCACTAACATACGCATGGCTCTTAAGGTAAGGAAAAAGTTTGGTTTTGTTGATGGTTCAATCCCTCAACCAGGTTCCGACTCCCCCGACTTGGATGACTGGTGGACCAACAACGCTTTGGTTTTGTCTTGGATTAAGCTTACTATAGCAGAATCTGTTCGCTCCAACCTCTCTCATCTTGAAATCGCTAGCGACTACTGGGAGCACATCCGAAAGAGGTACTCGGTTAACAACGGACAGAGGGTTCAGCGGATCAAAGCAGAACTCGCTACTTGCAGACAGCATGGGCTGTCTATTGAAGCTTATTACGGAAAGATGATGCAACTCTGGACTTCATTATCTGAGCATCGCGTTACCAAAACTTGTGGCTGTTCTGTTGGCCAAGATCTTGAGAAAGAACGAGAGGAGGATCAACTTCATGAGTTTCTCAAAGGTCTCGATGAGT
This sequence comes from Raphanus sativus, assembly GCF_000801105.2. Classification (NCBI taxonomy): domain Eukaryota; kingdom Viridiplantae; phylum Streptophyta; class Magnoliopsida; order Brassicales; family Brassicaceae; genus Raphanus; species Raphanus sativus. Next base: position 15,405,048 of record NC_079515.1, read on the forward strand.
CTCTCTACGGTGCGGTCAAGTCGACTCTTCTCTCACGAGATCCCTTACCTTCCCTCGACGAGGCGTATAGCGTTCTTCTTCAAAATGAAGATTCAAAACACACAACTCGTGTGCTAGACGAACGAATTGAGACGATGGCGCACTCTGTTCGCACATCCTCTGGTGTGAACTCTGCATCTTCACGTGGTCCGTACGCCTCTCGTGAAGAAAGAATGAAATTGGTATGTTCTAGCTGCGCTCGCAAAGGTCATCTGGCTGAGAATTGTTTTCGCAGCATAGGCTATCCAGATTGGTGGGGAGATAGACCTCGTGGTCGTTTACAGACAAGTAATGGACAAGGCACCTCGTCGTCTTCTTCTCGACAGTCCTCTGCTGCACCTGCTCGCGCTCATGTGTTAACCACTTCGTCACACCAACAATCTGCCAACACACTTACTGCTGCTGATCGTGTTGGACTTACCGGACTCAGTGACGAGCAGTGGAAGACTTTGGTGACACTTTTAAACGACCATAAGCCAGCATCGAACACTTTGAGCGGTATGTCTTCTATTTCTTCTTGGATTGTGGATTCTGGAGCTACGAATCACATGACAGGAACACTTGGTTTTCTTACTGATATACAAGATACTGCTCCTTTACCTGTGAAATTGCCTGATGGAAGGCTTACACTTGCGACACAACGAGGAACTGTTGTTTTAAGTTCTCGTCTTACCTTTCATGACGTTTTATATGTTGATGGTCTCCAATGCCATTTGATATCAGTTTCTCAGTTAGCTCGACAGAAAACTTGTATTTTTCAGATTTCTGATAAACTTGGATTGATTCAGGACCGCATTACCAGGACGCTGATTGGAGTGGCTGAGCAGATAAATGGACTCTACTTTCTGCGAGGGATGGAGTTTGCTGGGGCGATTCATCAGGAGAAACCAGTTACTTCGGATTTATGGCATCATCGCTTAGGACATCCCTCCACTGGTGTTTTAGATTTACTACATATTTCTATTTCTAATAATAGTGGTTTTAAAAATAAGGTCTGCGACACTTGTATTCGCGCCAAGCAAACTCGATGTTCTTTTCCAAACAGTTCTAATATAACAAAGTCTTTATTTGATTTGGTGCACTTTGACTTGTGGGGACCTTATCGTACTCCATCCCGCTGTGGCTCTCGCTATTTTTTGACAGTAGTAGATGATTATTCTCACAGTACTTGGCTTTATCTCTTACCCACAAAGCAAGAAGTTTCTACTACAATCCGCAATTTCTTACACATGGTCAAGCGCCAATTCGACACACATGTGAAAAAGATTCGTAGTGATAATGGCACTGAGTTCATGTGTATGACTTCTTACTTCAGAGAACATGGAATTATACATGAGAATTCTTGCAACGGTACGCCACAACAGAACGGCAGAGTTGAGAGAAAGCACCGTCACATTTTGAACGTTGCTCGCGCTCTGCGATTTCAGTCATCTCTACCTATCGAGTTTTGGGGAGAATGTATTTTAACCGCAGCTTATCTTATTAACCGTACACCCTCTTAGTTGCTTAATGGACAGACACCTTTTGAGCGACTCTATCTACGACCTCCTCCCTTGACACACTTACGAGTTTTTGGCTGTCTTTGCTACGCACACAACCAAAACCACAGAGGAGACAAGTTTGAATCACGAAGTGTGCAAGGTGTGTTCATTGGTTACCCAGCCGGTAAAAAGGGGTGGCGTGTTCTTAATCGATCAACAGGCAAGATATTCATCAGTCGTGACGTTGTGTTTTGTGAAACAGAGTTTCCTTATGCTATGGTTACTTTACCTCCTATCATCGCGCCTACTACTGAAACTACTGTCCCACTATCATCTCCGATAACAGAACCTTCGACTCCGGTCTCTGTTTCTCTGCAAAATGAAGAACCAAGTCCCACTTTTGCATCTGACGACACAGTCGTTCCTGCAGCTACACCATCTACAGAAATTAATGACACTTCTTCTGCTTCAGACTCAGCTACTGAGACTACTGCGACACCATTACCGGTCCCTGAGTCTACTTCTGGTTCGAATAACTCACCTTCTTCGTCTGAGTTTACTTCATTACCCGCGGTTCCTTTATTATCTTCTCCTACTGCGGTCCAAGACACTTCAGCATTACCCAACTTACAACCCAAACCATCTACAACTACAGTTGCAGAACCACCTGTTCTGATTCAAGAGTTGGGTCGCGGTCTCCGAAATAAATCCTTACCTACTAAGCTCAATGACTATGTGCTTCAGACGATTTCGCCACTTGTTACTTGTAAAACGACTTCGCCTTATTCACTAGAGTTTTATGTTGATTGCTCCAACTTCTCTGAGAATCACAACGCCTTTCTTGCTGCCATTTCGTCGCTTGTGGAGCCTCGTTCCTACAAACAGGCCATTCTTGATGAAAATTGGCGAAATGCGATTACAGTCGAGTATGTTGCACTCGAGGATAGTGGCACTTGGACAGTGGAAGATCTCCCTCCTGGTAAACACGCTCTCAGTTGTAAATGGGTTTTTAAACTCAAATTTCGCGCCGACGGTACCTTAGAACGATGTAAGGCGCGTCTTGTTGTCTTGGGAAATAACCAGGTCGAAGGTGATGACTACGACGAGACCTTCGCTCCTGTTGCCAAAATGACAACAGTACGCACCTTCTTACAAATTGCTTCTTCTCGGAATTGGGAGATCCATCAGATGGACGTTCATAATGCTTTCTTACACGGAGATTTAAAAGAGGAAGTTTATATAAGACCTCCTCCAGGGTTTAGTGGTTCTGACAAGAACAAGGTTCTACGCTTACGCAAGTCGCTCTATGGTCTTCGTCAGGCACCACGTTGCTGATTCGAGAAGCTATCTACATCCTTACGGAATTACGGGTTCTCTCACGGGCCTCCTGACTACTCCTTGTTTTGTTTTGGATCGTGGTTCAGAGTACATTATGATGCTCGTTTATGTGGATGATCTTATTGTTTCTGCAAGTAACCCGAGTCTTCTAGCTTCGTTTAAAACTTACATGAACAAATGTTTTCATATGGACTTGGGAGTCTCCAAATACTTTCTCGGACTTGAACTCGCACGGAGCCCTACTGGTATTTATCTATGTCAGAGAAAGTATGCTCTTGGGATTATGGAAGAAACAGGTCTTCTCGCGGCTAAACCTGCTCTGTTTCTGGTGGAGCAGAATCATCGTCTAGCCTTGGACAAAGGCCCCGATTTTAAAAACATAGCCTCCTATCGCAGACTCATTGGAAGGCTCATATACTTGTCTGTGACTCGTCCTGATCTATCTTACTCGGTTCACATCTTATTCCACTTTATGCAAAAACCGAAACATGCTCACTGGGACGCAGCTTCATGTGGTTCGTTATCTTAAGGGTACACCAGGGCAGGGTATTTTGTTTCGCGCCCACACTGATTTAAACCTTGCTGCTTGGTGTGACTCGGACTGGAATGGTTGTCCGATTACTCGTCGGTCTCTTACTGGTTGATACATTACTCTTGGTGGTTCTCTGATTTCTTGGAAGACACAAAAACAACATAACGTTTCTTGCTCGAGTTGTGAGGCTGAATATCGGGCGATGTCGTTCACGGTTCAAGAAATCATGGGAATCAACAACTTATTGCGCGCTTTTGGTATCCCACTTACTCGACCTACTCCTCTTCATTGTGATAGTAAGTCTGCTATTTACCTTGTTGCTAACCCGGTCTTTCACGAACGTACGAAACATGTGGAGAATGATTGTTATTTTATATGCGACGAGATCGTCAAAGGCACCATTGCAACAAAGCATGTTTCTACTCATACGCAGCTAGCAGATATCTTCACTAAGGCCTTTGGAAGGAAGGAGTTTCGTGAGTTTTTATCCAAGTTGGGAGTTCTTGATCTTCACTCTCCAACTTGAGGGGGGGGGGGTATTAGAGGATATATACGAATATGTCAATATATGTTCGGATATATTCAAATATGTTAATATACTTGTAATCTAGATATGCATATATTCGAGTATTAGGAAACATTGTATGTATATATACTTAGGTCTTTTGACCTTGATCAATACAAGAAATCCCTTATACGATACCATGTTTCTTGACAAAAACAAATCAGGTTTATTAGCCAAAGTGTGACAACTCGTCCCGTGGAACCACCTGCCCATAGACCAAGCTCACAGCGCTGCAGCGCACCGATCCCAACTCCTCCATTATGAGTTCTCACTAACTCCATAAGTAGGTTATTGGTAAGGTTCGAACCCCCGACCTCATCCTTTAACAACTCTCCCAATAAAAGTCGACTTTTATGTAACAACCCGTCCCGTGGAACCACCAACCCCATGTACCCAAGCTCACAGCGCTGCAGCGCACCGACCCCAACCCCTCCATTATGAGATCTCACTATCTCCATAATTAGGTTATTGGTGAAACTCGAACCCAGATCCTCACCCTTTAACAGCATTCCCACAGGACAAACTGTCACCAATTGATCTGCAGTTCAATTGGTGACAGCTTGTCATGTAGGAGAGTTATTAAAGGGTGAGGTCGGGGGTTCGAACCTCACCAACAACCTAATTATGGAGTTAGTGAGAACTCATAATGGAGGGGTTGGGGTCGGTGCGCTGCAGTGCTGTGAGCTTGGATCTACGGACGGGTAGTTTTGCAAGACCGGTTGTCACACAAAGTGTTTCTAGTGCCCAAGATGTCCAAACTTTTTTCCCCTGCACTATTTTTAAATCAAATGATTTCTTTTGCTATCTGTCTGATATCAGAATAGGCACGATCGAAGGTGGCCGTTTGGCCTATACATAAAAGTTAAAAAGTTATGGAGTATTTTAAGTAACATCTAGGAGACACCTCTTGTTGGTTTTCGTTCCTACGTATTTCCTACACATCGCAACTTCTACATTTCTTAATTTACTTTTCAACACACAATTTAACGAGAGATTCTTGTCGTCATATTTTTTTTTTTCCTTTTCATTACTTTTCTAAAGGTAAATTCCAAAACACTCGTTGGAAATAAATAATAATGCAAAACCAACCTTTCGTCAGAAAGAAAAGTCTACCCTTTACGGTTTTAATTGGACTTGTAAACATAAAACGTCTTAACGAGTGAGACTTTTTAGGCTAATGAAATCTCGTAATAGAGTTGCCAGATTTGCTATTATAATTATACTTTTACGTTCTTTACCAACAAAATATTATTTAGCTTCCACTTAAGATTTTTTTTTATTTTTTTTTTGGCATGGAGCTTCTACTTAAGATATAAGTGTCAGATTATCATAAATGACGTAAGTATTCCGTAAAAATGACCTATGCAAGATAAGGAAAGTCCACGAAACTAAAACAACACCGAGATGTAGTAGATCCGAAACACGAGATGAGATCCAAAACTGTCGGCATTAAATCAGATAATAAGTGAACCCTATGTAATAAGATCCGAAAAGTGAAAAGGGGCAAAAGTGGAAATGACAAAAGCTGTGTGACGTGTCACAATCTTTAACAAAACCTGTAATCGCCACCGTCGATTGTAGCGTTTGCAGCCACCGGAGGAATCGCGAAATGCCATAACCTCCCGGCGGCATGAACTCTGTATTTTGCGCATAGAAACTCCTCCGCGAAAGTCTTCTCAACCCTCCGGTTAACGTCGTGCAAGAACACGTGAGTGACTCCAGGTTTCTTCCGGCTCCTAGCCATAACCGCCGCCGAGTAAATCGCCGCCATTCTTCCCGGAGCTTCGGCGAAGTAACCTTTAGGAGCATCGAGCATGATCAGATCCCACTCCGTGTCGTAGAACTCGTCCGGAAGCCCCGTGAGAGCGAGCTTACAACGTTCGTTTCCTCTGAGATACGCCTTCGCAGGGAAACAGCTAGGTTCGGTTTTGTAAGAACGCAGAAGCTTGTCGGCTTCTTGTAGCTGCGTTCTGTAGCGCACGTGATGGGCGTGGAGGAAAGGAGAGTCTTTGGTTACTTTCTGAAACCACTCGAGATCTTCTTCGAGGAACATGGTTTTGCCACGTGGGTTAAGAGAAGCCCACATGAGCGAGTCGAGGCCCAGACCGAAGACGAGGAAGTTGGCCGGAGCTAGCTCTTTCAAGACGTTGAAAGAGATTGAGATCTCGTGGATGTTTTGTTGTGGGGTTATGGTGGAGGTCGCGTAGTGGACGATGGCTTGGAGCTGGATCGGTGTCGCTGAGTAATCTGCCGCTGCGGCCACCGCTCGGCTTTTGGCGCTTGCGGTGGAGCAGAGGAAGAAAGCGTCGTCGGCTGATCGTATGAAGGCTGTGAAGAGTAGAGCGCTGCCGATAAGACCGGCAAGTAAAACGAAGGTGACGATCGATCGTTTCTCCGATGGGATTATGTTGCTCATCCTGTTTGTTTCTTTATTTCAGATCTGACTGTTTCTTTTTGTGTGTTTTGTCAAGTTTCAGACACCATGAAATGAGGAGATAGAAATGTGAATGCGTTGAAAAATAGTAGGTTACTATTTCTTGGAGAATGGCCTCTGATATTATGACACGTGTTCGTTTCCGACCATTCAAGTAGCTTTGGCTAAAGTGGATAATATGAGCTAGACACGTAACTGTGGATTATACAAATTTGAAAAAAAATGCCAGTGTGGACGTATGTTATTTTATTGGGAATATGGCTTTCGTGCCCACGTTGGTTTGCGAGAGAACAATTAACAAGATCGTCCATTGCCAGATCAAATGAGATAGAACAAGATTGCCTATAGTGATTAGGCCTACTAGTGATATACTGTCTGAATTTGTTTTCATGTCACACCATATAGAAGTTCTCAATCTTATGAGTTTATGGTGGAGGTCGCGTAGTAGATTACAGTTGGTTTAGTCTGTATCTTCTAAGTTAATAGTAAGTGTTGAAAAGAATGTGAGTGTTGTTTTCATACGAAAATGAAGAAATTGATTATGAAATAACAAAACACTAGGTAATAAGCCGTGCTTTTGCACGGGATGAGATTATTGATTTTATTATCTTTTTAATAGGCATCAGTATTCAGGTATCCGTCGGTTCTTTTGGATATCGGGTTTCTCAGGTTTGAAAATTAAGTCTCGTTTGGGTATTACAAAATTCTGAGTCGGGTTCGAGTTGAGTCCTTCTGGGTTCGAATGGGTTCGGTTTTGATGTAAAAAAAAATAACTAATATATCTGAAACTGTTTCGTACTCAAAATAACCATATTACCCGATTTGGTTCGGATATTTTGTATCCAAACTACCCAAATGTACCAAAAAATAACTAAAATTACTCATTAGACACAGGGTTTTAAGTATTTTTATACAAACTATCATATTTTATCTGAAAATACACAAAATAATTAATATATTTAATTTATAATTCTGATTTTAATTTTTAAAATAATTATACATATAATTATAAATAGTATTTTTAAATATATATATTTACATTTCAGAAATCTTCGGATACTCATTCGGTTCTCGGTTCGGATCGGGTTGAGTACCGGTTCTTCGGATACATCAGTTTAAGAACCATTCGGTTATTTACCCCGTGTCTGATTGAGTTCGAGACCCTGATTTTCTGTTCGGTTTTGGGTTGGTTCTTCAGTTCCAGATATTTTGTCTAGTCCTACTTTTAAAGATAAAAAGACATTATATATGTTTAATCTGGATATTCGTTCGGTATTACGTTATTTTTTAACCTCCTAAAATATAAATATCATTCTAAATCCATATTTATTTTGTTTTTTCGGTTGAAGTGGTCGAGGTTTTTCATTTTTTGGTGATAAACCTAAAACTATTATATTTGTTTGCCTTCATGTTATATGAATTTTCGACAGTTTTTATGTCGAACCAATGGTTTCATTTTTAAGTTTCTAAATGCTTGCAAAATCAAATAAAATCTAAATAATAGTTTGAGAAAAAGGACATCCAATATTATTTGTATTGTTTGTAGAAACAATGTTGGTGACATTTTAAGATTTTGTATTTTATATAAGATAATCTAATATTATTTTTGTTGTTTTAACATAGAAATTGGTTTTTATTAAGCTTAATAATGTAATTTTTGATTAATGTTATTGTGAATACCCGCATAGCATGTTTCTCATGTCTTCTCGATCTGATCTTGCATCAAGTCCTTCATGTGATTTTATGATCATCTAAAAACGGTAAAGAAAGACATTAAATTTAAATAATCACATACGAAAACATCATTAGAAGTTAACCACTTACTTTTAACTTGGATTGTATTAGAAAAATCTCGGTGCAATCGGCTCTCTAAAGAAAGCCCTTGTAGTTATTCTCGCTCAGACCATCAGCTATCCATGAACACGACCATAAAACATGGTTTAGAGTTATATTCCCATCATCATCATCATCATCATCATCATCATCATAGTTCTCACCAACATGTATCCTCCTTTCAATCTTGTCAAGTTCCTCTAAAGAACCCAACAGTAAAGTGTTATCTTCATGGATCCGAAAAGAGCTTTGAAAAAACCTTCATGAGTTGTGTAGACACTATCTGACATCACAGTTGCCAAACGTAACATATTGAAACAATCTATACACTTGGAGTATAGTATTGAACCCTACTCATCACAGTATATATCTGTCACATGTCTTTTAAAAAAAAATCAAGTTAGATATGAAACTTTCAATTTCTAAAATATTCTCACTCTAGCATTTTAGTTGATGCGAATCTTAATGAACTCTCTTTAAATGATATTATTCAGTAGTTGTAGAAAGAGAATTTTAAATAATTTCAATTCACTATTATAAATGTTAAAAATGTATGAATCAAAAGAGCTTATTGAAAAAAAAATAGAATGCGAACACATTAAATTGTCTCGAGTGTAATTAAAAAACTTAGTGCGTGAAACGCATTAAATGTTAAACGATTGCGAAGACGACACGTCAGCATATTAAAAAAATATAGTGTGAACGCATTAATTACAAATACTTCTCTTTTAATATATAGAGGATACATATTCTTAAGATATCTTTTCAAGCAAACCAATTCAAAAGATCCTTAAATTACATCTTCTGATTTTTTTCTTGATGATTACAAAAGATTGTGGGTCGAAATATTAATTGATTCAATCGTATAAGTATATAATGAATCATAATGTGTGTCTATTAGGGCCGAGCACAGATCAAATAGTACCATATTTTCAGTATTTGTGATTTGTAGGCCTGGAATTTTTACCCGGATCTGACTACCCGAACTGGAACCGACCCGAAATTGAATCGGTTCGGATCGGATTGGGTAGGCCAAATATACCCAATGGATCAAATTATATTTAACCATGGATATCGGGTCAGTTTGGGTATTTACCCGGAACCGAATGGATACCCAATTTAAACCGAATTCTATGTAAAAACAAATATATATGTACCTCTTAAGCGTCGAACACGGGTGTGGAAGGCGATTTAGCTAGTGCAATACCACTAGGCTACTGACTCTTTGTTGTATTTATTTACATTTTACTAATATATATATCTGATTTTAATTTATTTTTCTTTGAAAAAATTTAAAATAAAATAGAAAATAGAAATAAAATATAATATTCGGGTTTAAATGGTTTAACCGAAAACCGATCCGGAACCGGCTGGAACCGAACCGAATCCGAACCAAAAATTAATCGGGTACTATTTGGATACACTTTCTAAATAACCGAAACATCCGGAACCGAATGGGTCCTATCCAAAACCAAACCGATTACCCGAAGTCCCGGGCCTAGTGATTTGCTTTATATTTCATAGATATCTGATTTTTTATTTACTTTGATTCACAAAAAAATATGGATATCTGGTTTTTCGAATATCCGATAGTTTGTGGATATTTGTAAGTATTTACTGATTTTTTGGATATTTCATCCACTTTGTTCAATACAACTAAATCTACAAAAAATAATACCAGCTTATTTTTTAAAATATATATTTTACATGATAGAAATATAAAATAAAAAAATAATGAGACTGATGATTGTTTACATGGTTTTTGGATTTTATTTAGATTTTTAGTTTTTAGGTTTTGCTTTTTAGATTTTAGTTTTTAGTTTTTAAAATTTGGTTTTTGATTAAAGTGAAACTGATAAAATTAAAAGATTACAATTAAATATTACTATAGGATAATAAATACAAACTATCACCATATAAATAATTATTTTATTTAAACTATCAATATAAATATTTTAAAAGCTATGATAAGTGTGTGAATTTATGTAATTCAGAAATATAAGATAAAATTTAATAGCTACAAGTTTAAAATAAAAAATTAAAATGTAGTTTAAAGAATATAATACTTATAACTTTATAAGGTTTATGGTAAAATAAATTGTTTAAAAATTATAAAATTAATTTACCTCAACAAAAATCCAATTTTGATTTGTAGTGAATATTATTGGTGAGATATTTGTATATGTGTGTATATAGATGCTATATATAATTTTTATATATGAAAATAATTATTTTTTGGAAAACATAAAAGTAGTTGTACAAATTAATTATTATAATATTAAATGATGCAAATATATCATTAAAATATGAAACATTTTTACATAAAGTTAAATTTTAAGAAATTAAGTTAATTTTATTGAAGATTTTGAAGAAAAAGTATTGGAAGTATCATTCTAGCTACTTTTTGACGCCTTGAACAACAAAGCCGAGTACGAAGCACTTGTTGCTGAGTTACGATTGGCTCACGAGCTCAAGATATTCAACATCAATGCGTAATGCGATTCTTAATTTGTCCCAAAAAATATTCAGCGGCGAATACAAGGCCATAGACGAAAGGATGGACTTGTACTTAAAACTCGTCCAAGATTTCGATCAATTATCTCTCACGAAAATCCCCGAGCAGAAAATGTGCAAGCAGGACGCTTTGGCGGCCCTGGCATCAAGCTAAGACCCAGACCTTAAACGAGTAATTCCAATGGAGTTCATAGAACACCCAAGTATCGGTTCCAATTGTCGTAAACCTAATCTAGTCGCAATACAACGACATTGACAAAATCGATTTCCATCCTTAAGAAAACTTGGGACAGTCCGAGTACGGCTGCGATAAGCCATGGTTGGGAACGATTTAAGCATAAATTGCCAACGGACCATGAGCTTCCCTGCCCCTATTTTCTTAGAATCAATCTCTTATGGGCTCATTTGATCTCCTATGGTCCTTTCTCATAATTCTTTTTTTGATCAAAACCTAAATTCCTAAATCAAATCCTCCCTTCTCTTCAAAATTAAACCCTAACCCCCTCCTATGGATTAGTGAACCCATGGACAAATATTTAAGTTCTATACTTTTCAAATTTGGAAAAAATATTTTCAAATCTTTTTAATCATATTTTGATGATTTTCGCGAAAATATGAAAAAACAGTTTTTTCGATTTTTGAAATATTTTTATCAATTCTATAAATCAAATAAAAAATATTCACGTTTCCAGTTTAATTTTATGATATTTTGTTTGACATATAAAACTAAAAGAAAAATTGTGTCCTAGAGAGATTAAGGAATGAGATATAGGGGTAAGGGAGCAATTGGTTCCATTGCCAACTGAACATTCCCTGCAGAAAAATGGACGGCTCGGAAAATCAAAACTAGGCTGCAAGATATGTTTTGGTAGACGGAGAAATCTATAAACGAGAATTTTGCGGACCACTTATGGCATGTGTGGAGGGAGACAAAGCACGGAAAGTCATGGAAGAGGTCCACTCCGGATCTTGCGGAAATGACTCCAGCGAAAATTTCCTACGATCAAAATAAGACACCACGTCTACTCAGGGGCGAAGCTAGAAATTTTATGTAGTAGGTGCACTATTAATAATAAAAGAAAAAAGACATAAGAAGGATTTGAACCTGAATCAATGGGGGTGCACAACTTAAGTTTTACCAACTGATCTACCAAACTCTTAATGATTTAATTAACAAAAACCGAAACATAATATTATTAGGGGTGCACCTACACCCATAGGACAAAGGGTGGCTTCGCCACTGTGTCTACTATTGGTCAGGGACTGCGGGAAATTTGCACAAAAACGCAAAAAGGGCCAGAGACACGTACCAACAATCCGCCAACCCGCAGAGGTTCTATCGTCCATGTCATCACCATATCCATCTGTACAAAGGTCAATGGATGTTGACGATCCCCTACATAACTCTAAACATAAACAATTTCTCTTAGTCTTAACGGACTTCATTTCAAAATGATTTAAAGCAGATTCATACGCAAGCATTAAAGATACCCAAGTCGAAAGCTTCATATGGAAGAATATTATCTTTAGACATGGGTTCCATACGAGATTGCTACTGACATGGATCTAAGTTTCTCTCAACTAGGTTCAAAGCGTTTTGCGAAAAATGGAAGATACAATTGACCAATGCATCTCAGTTTCAGGGAAACGGCCAAGCGGAAACTATTAATAAAACTGTACTAAACGCTTAGACGCTAAAAAAGATCGATGGGCAGAAGAACTAGAATTTGTCCTTTGGTCCCACTGAAAGACTCCAAGACGATCAACAAGAAAAAAATCCCTTCGCCATTTTGTATGGGACATAATGCATTATCCCGGAAAAAGTTTAATTTCCTGGAATACGAAGGAGACTACTTCTTGAACGAGAAAACTTGAACAACTTTATGCTACTAGACAATATCGACCTCATCAACGAGTGTCGAGATCAAGCATTCATACTAATTTAAAACCACCAACAAGCTGACGCAAGATACTACAACTCGAATGTTCAAAATTGCAGGTCCAAAGAAGGTGATCTAATTCTACGCATAGTTTTCCAAAACACCATTGAACGAAACGTGGGAAAACTCAGAGCAAACTGGGAAGGACCATAAAAAGTCATAAAGGTGGTCTGTTTAGGAGCGTATGAAATCGTCAACATGCTAGAAGTCAAGATTTTGAGAATATGTAACGCAATGCACCTAAAAACACTATAACTAAGCAATCACATCGCAATGAACTGAACTACGAGACGGCTTGATCCTCGGAAAAGGTACGTAGGCAACTCGTCGCAAGAATATTCCAGTTGTCTCCCTCTCAAAAAAGAGGAGGGGGAGTGAGTACGTATACGTAGACTCGTATACTCGCACATTTTAAAATATTTGTGCTCTTGTACTCTATATTCAAAAGAAAATTAGCAATACAGAAAACGAGTCAACTTTAAAGTTTCTCGCTAATATTTATCTCACAAACGCACTCGATATCATGCAATACTTTAAGGTTTCAAACAGAAATCTACGAGTCACTTAAAACTGCCCGAGTAACAACTGATCATCGTATAATCCTAAAAACGGATATCATACGAATAACATTCATAATAACTCTAACAAACGATTAACAAACTCTTCAAGCCCGCATAATTTTCAAACACAAAATGCGATATACGAAAGAAAAACCCGATTCTCAATATCGCGAGACGTCACAAACGCCTGAAGGATCATTTTTCAAACAAAAAGTATTCTCCTCGATGAAATGTCCCTCTCGGAAGATCAAACATTCATACGAACTAAAATCTTTTCAAACATGTATCCTCCGCGGAGATTCAAATTTAAAACTGTAACACCTACCATTCTGTTTGTTGCTGATCACAACAAACAAAATCTAACGTCCTAAAAAGACTTAGCCATATCTCCCATAGATATATGCTCTCAGACATCTAACACAAGGATAATAGCGCGCTATAAAAGAAATCCAAAATTTTGGTCAACATTTCTAGACGACTTCGAAATTCTCTTTGTAGAGATGCTAGGTTCTTGATCAATGCAAGTCCCATAAGCCGAGAACTTTTCACAGACTTCAATACTGAGACGGAACCATGTCGAAATCGCAGCACACTGGTCTCAAACATCTCAAGCATAGTATCACTAAACCGATATGAGATTCCAAAACATGTCTCTTCGCTTATATTTGTATGTTCATGTGACTCCGCAAACTAAAATCGTCAAGTATTCTCATTGTAGACAAACAACGAATGTAATGATCCACTAAGAGTTAGAAATGAGATGATAACTCAGATTATTTCTCTCTACATTCGCATAAAAGTTAAATTTTGATTTTTAAGAAAAAAATTATAATCACTATTATATAGGTTTTTTAAATTTAAATATTTAAAATTAGATAAGTATTTGAAAACCATTTTAAAATTAGATTGAATAATTTATAAATATCATTTTTGTCTTATTAGTACTGTAAGAGTTTAAAAAACTTGAAATATATAAATTATTGATGAAATTATAATTTTTACTAAATAAAAATTATAAACAAGAATTTTTTTTTTAGAATATACAAATTAAAATATAGATCTTTTAAAACTAATAAGCGAACAATTGAAATATTGTATTATAGTGGTTAGTAATAGTGTATTATATCCGTAGTACTAGGGTTTGATTCCCAGCAAACGTAACTTTTTAAAAATATCTTTTAATATAAAACACTGTCGTTTTGTACAACATAATGGTTGACTAACGCGGTATTAGTCAAGAGGAGTTTTCATGTTATGGATTGAAGTTTAGGTTAAAATTTTAAATAATTTTTTAGTCCACGTATGATTTTGCACTTATAATCTGTTTGGGTATAAAAGGCACGAAGAAAAATGTTAGGATCAAAGCCCTTATAATGTTTGTTACTTTACTCTAGCGTTAATTTCCGAAAAGCAAATTCACTTTTTTTTTCTTTTTGACATATTAAACATTTTCCATTGGTATTCGATGTGTTTGTTACTCGACTCTAGCGTCAACAATACCTCACGCAAAGTCGCAAACAAAAGAAAGGCCAATAAGTCAACAAACTATATCAGCGTCGTTAATGTTCATGTGTATAGGTGTCGATTTAAGCTCCCAACTACACACACCACGTCCACAGTGGCATTTACTACACAACACACACCTCAAAGTCATTTTTGCTTTTAAATACAAACAAAATCTCAATGAAACCAAAGAAAGCAAAAACCAGACAAATAAATTTAAAAGAAAACTGATGATGAAGGGTCTTCATTTCAATCTCTTCCTGGTCACCATGACGATTGTTGCATCCATCTCCGCGGCTACACCAGCAGCTCCGGCGGCAGGGGGAGCTTTGGCAGACGAGTGCAGCCAAGATTTTCAAAAGGTGACATTATGTTTGGATTTCGCGACCGGGAAGGCACCAAATCCGTCCAAGAAGTGTTGTGACGCTATCGAAGATACAAAAGAGAGGGATCCAAAGTGTTTGTGTTACGTGATACAGCAAGCGAAGACAGGAGGACAAGCTTTGAAGGATCTTGGTGTCCAAGAAGATAAACTTATTCAGCTTCCAACTTCTTGTCAGCTCCACAACGCTAGCATCTCCGACTGTCCAAGTACGTTTTGGCTCCTTTTCATACTATTACTTTTAATTATTTTTAGTTCATATATATTTGTATGCTTTACGTTTAAATCCAAGAAATGCATGTTGTTGATTAGTGGATTTGGTATCTCAGCATTGCATTTTTGAGGAAATATTATTATCGAAAACTACAGATTATTAGTTATATTTTCATATTGATAATGAAGTCATTCTTGAGCTATATCTATTTGAAGCCATGAGCGTGCGGAGTTTTTAATGTTCAAGGTGATTGATATTTTTTTTGTAAAGGAGTTTCTTTTTCTTTTGTAACGAAATTGTAAAGGAGTTTCATATACTCTTTTTAACTGATTGCTTCAGTAGTTTGATTTTCCTTTTCTCACATCTACATAAAAATTATTTTCGCATGCTTCTACTATAATATTTTAATGCGATAGCTAGGTGTCTTGAGTTGCAACTATATATACTGCATGCGAATCGTATTTAATATGTGGCACATTTAAAAGTATAACCTACTTTTTATACACCTATTCTCTTACTATCAAAATACAGCCAACTTGTATATCTAATAATAGTTGCATTTAAATAAGAAATTCTTGTTTTCTTCTTTTTTCACTCCTACACTAACCATTGTATTCTTTTCACATTGTAGTTTTGTTTAAACCATACAGATCTAGTTAACAATAATAGTGCCATGTTATATTGGGAAATGACGATGGTACATATACATTGTTAAATGATTATATGTTAATATATGCATGAATGAACAGAGCTTCTCGGGATTTCACCGAGCTCACCAGACGCAGCCGTATTCACAAGCAATGCCACATCAACAACAACACCAGCGGCTCCAGTAGGGAAGTCTCCTGCAACTCCAACGACGTCTACGGGTACAGGAGGATCACCTTCCATAAGAGATGGTCACGCCACCGTGGCTTTAGCTCTCGCTTTGATGGCCTTCTCCTTTGTCTCGATCTTGCCTAGGATGGGTTTGGCCTAGATGGTAGGCACGTAACATTAGGGATGTAACCTTTCTTTATTATGTGGTGCTTTTGTTTCAAAAATTTCAAGACTATCGTTTCAACTGTGTTTCTTGGTTCGGACCATTTGTCGTAATGAGGGAACATTCCACTTAATCGAATCTCGCACATAACTAAGATCATCCAACTTTCAAAAGTTATTTTTAGGTTCTAACTTTTAACTTAACTGAGTTTGGTGTTGCAAGACCAAAGTCGTTGTTAAGAGAATTTGTGGGGTGTGTTGGTACAGAGGTGGGAGGAGAGGATGTATGATCAATGGCGACCCTGAGGGGAAGCATAGGAACTTCAGGCTTCCTACCTTTATTTTTATAGATAATATTTTGGCGGCTAAGTTAAAGTTCGCTGATAGTCCAGTGGTTTAAGTATTTTTAGTTGCTTCTGGTCTTATTATTTTGAGGTCCAGCACTGTGTGAGATTGGTCCCCCACTGTGTGAGATTCTCAAGAACATCACAATCTGGCTTTCCTGTCTTTATAGCTCTCTATCTCTCTTCGAACCTGTATGACTTTAGCTAGCGTCTACGAAAGATACATTCAGTCGTTGAATGTATTTAACATCATTATACCTTGTTCCAGTCAGGCTGCAGCTATAAAACAATACTATTTCACTTCTTATACTTTAAAAGTTTGCCAAATGTGGTGAAATTAGGTAAACATACATAGATGTTGAAACATACATAGATGTTGAAACTTATGTTCATTGGTCAGTTCTTGGAGTAAACATACATAGATCTTTGAAGTACTAACTATTTGATGTCGTTAAAAGTTTTGATAAACTAGGTGCAAACGACATTTATGTGAAACCACTTTTTGTCGGTAATATCAACGACGTCTTACACCATAAATATGTCGTTAAATAACGACGACCTAGCGTCATTTATATAAGTCATGTTCGTTTCTTAGGCGCAGACATCAGCGGGAGCGATAAAGAAACAGCGAACAACTGAGAAAAAATTCAAATGATTATGCAATATATTAATTGGTCGTGGATTACTGACGCAACTGTTAATTAATCCACTTTAGTGGTCGCCGTAAAAAACAGCGGCTTCCGCGACTATCACTGGCAACAATTTTTCTGGGTATGAACTGGATAACATATTCAAACTACCAATTTTAACGTGTTGCTGATGTGTCTTTTGATATTAAACGATTGCTTCCCGGGCTAATTTTCTCGTCGTTTTTTTGCTTGGACGACGTTAAATTGTTACTATGACAACGTAAATTAAAGATGTGATAATATGTCGTTAGGATGCTTCTAAGATGACGTTAATTAGCGACATGATTTTGATGTCTTTAATGTATGTCGCTATTGCTTTGTTTTCTTGCAGTGATTGTTTAAGTTTGATTTCTCGAATATCTTACATACAATTTAGTATTTATATTATTATAATCTTGGTTACCTAAATAAAAACCTTAGATCTATCACTTTATTATTATTGTTTACAAACTTCAATCCAATCAACTGAACAACTGTCTTGTTCACCCCTGCTATTTACTTTCTTACTTATTACCTATCTTATCACTGCTAATTATGATCTGTTATGTGTTCTAACTCCCCGTGAATTCGATCCATAAGTAATACAACTGAATCTCTTATTTGAGAGAGTACAAATCACTTCTTTGGGTAATTTGAATGATACCAGAGTATCGATTACTGAATATATGGAATCAACTCAAGCAAGTATTTGGACCAACATGTAGTCTTTTCTGACTCTTTCCTTCTCTCTCTTCTCTCTTCTCTCTTCTCTCTTCTCTCTTCTCTCTTCTCTGAATCCTATTTATTTAAATGACAATGAACAGTGATGCTAATGTATACATCTTGTTCATATTATTAAATTTGTAAATTTCTCTACTTTTGACAAAGTGTAGGCGAATAATGGGGTCACATGTAATTTACATATTCTTCGCTTCCAACGATGTGTGATTATTCCTTTATGAATTAGAATAATGGGATTAGAGGTAATATACCTATCTCTCTGCATATTCTATAAAATCATCTCAATCTTTTATACTAATGGATGTTAAGACTCCAATCCAATGTATACCAAGCCCCAAAACAAACAAGTTAAGTCAATTAAAGTTGGAAGTCAGCTTTGGTTTCTCTAGACATTCTCAGTAGGTGTGGATGCTAGCATTACGTGATAAACTGCAGTGTTTCCATCAAATACATCTTGCAATTAGTAAATCTAAATGGTGCTAGAGAGTGATTAGAGTAGCGACTAAATTACACAATCTCCATCTTGACTAAATAATTTTTTTTTTTAAGAAACATTTTATAAGACTCAAAAAATAAAATAAATATCAATAAACCTCGCCCACAGACTTAAATAACATTGTCCCCAGTGTTTATTAAGTGGAAGTTTGGCGAAACCATAAATCATAAGGACAAAACTGAACAAGGAAAACGATATACCTGATCGCTGATATCGGTCTCGATCGACAAAATTAAGTGGCAATCGACCGTTTCTGATGTCGTATTGTCAATCGATATCAACATGGTCTCATCGGTCGATACTAGGTACAATCGTCTCTTTGGATATTATTTTTGACCTGCAATAAAATAAAACGAAAAATCAATAAAAATTTACAAGAAAACTAAGTAAATCTTACCAATGGGTTGTCTCCCATTAAGCGGTTTGTTATAGTCATTTAGCTTAACTTTTTGGAGGTTTATGGATTGAAAGGAAGTAGTGTATGAGTTGAAAGACAATAGTCAACATCCTCTTTGATCATCTCGAACTAGGTACTGACAAAGTTCTTGATTGCTTTGTCATCTATGGCTCTATATTCCTGCTGCCTCTGAATGATCTATTGATTATATTCCAATTTTTGCTGCAGCTCCTCCATTATATTGCTTATCCAAGAAATGCTGTTCTGGAGGGAAAAGAAAAATATGTCCATGGTGCGATTCATCTGATGGAACATCTTATTCTGATCAGCCATAATTTTCTGCATTATTTTCATGACTTCTTCTCTAGTGTATCTGTCTTCTTCTTGCGAAGGCGTATGATGAACTTCAGGCATCTGAAAACATCCCTCATACTGTGGTAAACTCAGATAATTTTGTCCCGATCTATCAATCGTCCCCAATATTGCTTCTATATCCTCTTTAGATATATTGATGATCCTACTATCCAGTGATTGTGCATTGCCATCTTATCTATGTATGCTCCATACTCATCAGGTTACACATACACGGATCTTCCTTCTTGAAGGTGTAGCAGTGTTGACTTCAAAATTCGGTTGGTAATAGTCATTTTCCCAATCGTTGATTGATTCTCCTGGAAAATCGTCAATTTCATTAGATGTATCACTATGGATAGATGTTTCAAGATGTTTATTGATTGCCTTTTCAATGCGACAATCAAACGATGAGCCGGCATGTGTGTTGATCGATGCTTCTCCATCCCATTCACGTTCAGCTCCAGATTCCGAATAACATATTGCTATGAATCCCGGATCATGTCCAATCTTCATGTAGAACGTATGTGACTTGAAAACTCTCACTGGATCATAGTAGACATTCGAGTCAATGAGTTTCAGGCATGTTGCAAACTACTCCTATGGTAGCCATGAAGGCTCTCCTAAGTAGTAGAGAAGAATTCCAATTCAGCTCAATGTCCAGCACATGAAAGTCTACTTGAACTAGGCATTACCAATCTGCACCTCAAGGTTTCTGATGATTCCCCCTGAATTCCTCCTAGAGCAGTCCACAAAAGTGAACGAGTCTCCTGTAGGCTCTATCTGTAATCTTAGATGATCACCATTATCTTAGAAATATTTTTGATTGAAGAACCTGTGTCGCAGAGTGCACAAGGGTACTCAATGCCTCCTATCAAGCATGACACTACAAATTTTCCAGGAGCACTTTTCTTCTTCAGTGTAATCCTATGCTTCAGCTTCTCTATGACCTCATGGAACATCCTCTCTTAAGATGCTTTGAAACTTTTTCTTTTCTTCTCCCCAAGGTTCTTCTTTTTGTAGTCTAGTAAATTTGCATAGGCTCTGATGCATCTTCAGATTGCTTACTGATGTTGTCTGTTGATGTTTATGAAGGTTTATATAGGTTTCCGAGTGCATTAAGTCTGGCTACATCGACTTTGAGTAGTTGCACTCGATAGGTGATAGGTGGTCTTCGATAGATGCTAGAGCACTCCTGTCGATCGTCTTTTAACTCTCTCTATCGATCGGTGACTGGCTCATGGTGTAGATTGATGGTTTCCATAGATAGATGGTAGAGTTTGGGTGGACGTGGGTGTCTAGCTGCGAACTCCTCATGAGTTAAAATCCCCACTGTCTTGCACAATCGAACTGATTCCATAGAAGATGTCGATCGATGCTGGACATGATATGTCAGTCGGTACTCGTCCGACTCCATCGATCGATGTTCCTCTCTTGGTGTTGATCAAAACTAGTGTGATCTGCCGAAACTCATAGATCTCTTAACTTCGAAATCTCCCTCCTAAAGCTTCTCCTCTTTAACCACTTGCCAGAAATCATCATCTATTATGGCATTCATGTGGTGCTTAAGTGCTTGATTTCTTTTTACCATTGTGAAGGCCACTTGATTATTAACAGCTTCTTCTGTCAGAACCACATGCATCCGAACTTCTTCACATGTGTGTTCAAAAATTTAAACTTTGTGTTAAGGTTGGTGTAGACATCATCTATCTTCCCATTAAAATCCATTGTCAGCTTGTTTAAGAACCAAATCAAGAATTGGTTCAATCTTGTTTTCTTGAGTCTGTGGTGGTGGATTCTGGTAGGAAGAACTTCCATAAGCTTTGTTGTTGTTGTTGTAGGTTTTGCTGTAGAATTTCTGATATTGTGAACTCTGATTGTAGTTACTTCTCTGTCCATTGTCCTAGAAGTTTATGTTTCCACTCTGATTTTCAGACTTTTGATTCTGAAAGTTAGTGCCATTGAAGAAGTTCACATCCTCTGCAAAGCTAACCTGCTTATTGAGAAGCTTATGAACACTATCTAGCTTAGGCTTTACATCGTCCATCTACTCCTTCCCAAGGATAGTGGCAGATTTTCTCCTCTCAAAATCAGTGTTCTTGGTGCTATTGTTAGATGCCAAATTCTCAAAAAATCTCACAACCTCTTCTGGATTCCTAGTGTTGAAATTTCTTTCACTAGCAGTGTCCAAAGCTATCTGATATGCCAGTTCGATGCCTCTGAAGAAAGTGCTGAGGTGCTGCACCTCATTGAATTCATGGTGTGGATACTTTCTCTGATAGGATTTGTATCTGATCCAGAAGCTTCTTAATGACTTTGTGGGCTCCTGTGTGAATGTATCAATTTTTCTCCTTAAGTCCTCGGCGCGTGCCTCATCAAAGAAATTAGGCAAGAATGCATTCTTAATGTCAGTCCGGTATGTAAGATATCCTGGTGGTAACTGCTTAAGCCAGTGCGTAGCATCTCCAGCAAGTGAGTATTTGAAGAGTTTGCAAAGAATATAGTCCTCAAGGACTCCATTGGCTTTAATGGCAGAAACCAAATTCTCGAACCTTTCCAGATGGTCCATAGGATGCTCGTGTGATAACCCACAATAGGGTCTCTGTCCCACTAGTGTAAATTACTGGGGTTTTAACTCGAAATCGTTCCTCTGGATAGCTTGAGGACGAATAGCGATCTGTTGGCGTAGTATTAATCTGGGCGGTTGTAATCAACCAACGTTATGAGTCGAGCAGCCCCCGTCTACAATTTGAGGAGTGGCTGTAGCGGTATCAACATCAGTATCATGGATTGCAGCCCCCTGATCATCTATTCTATAACTTGCTGCATTACGCAGATGACCATCCTAGTCATGCATGTTTTTATTCTCGGTCCTTAATAATAACTAGAGTTGCAACCATGTCTAGCGGATTTGTGTCGAACAGCATTCGGTGAGAAGTGTCGATCGATGTCGTATGTGGAGTGTCGGTCGACGGATGAAGAATATCGGCCGATGGTTCCTGGTGAGTTTCGGTTGACAAAAAGAGGTTGTTGTTGATCGATGCGGTGTATTTCTCTTTGCGGATTGAGCATTCCAAACGTGCAGGATTTGAGAAGAGTAGTTGTTTTTTCTTGTTGTTTCTGGTAATGTTGAGCATGCATCTACAAAGTCAAGAAAAAAAGTTTTATGAATAATTTGAAAAATGAAAATAAATCAGACTAAATTGAACTAGATAAGATCTAATGGCGATCAAAGCTCCCCGACAATGACTCCAAATTTGATATCACTCAAACTATCCTAAGAAGTAATTTTTACTCTCTCAAATAAGAGGTTCAATTGTAGTACTTAGGGATTAAATCCATAAAGAGCAAGGGCACACAATAGATCCTAATCAGTAGTATTTAAGCTAGGTAAATATGTTTAAAACAGTAAAATCAAGATGAACAAGGCAGTTATTCAATTGATTGGTTTGAGCTGTCAAATATGAAAAAGTCTTAAATCTAGGGTTTCATGTAATCAGAACTATAATGATATAGAAGTTAAAGTTGTTTATATGACATTCTAGAACTTGAAAGTTCTAATGTAAAGATATCCAGTTGTCGCATGTGAGTCTACTAGTTATCCAAGTCCAGTATTCAGCTTTCACTATATGAAAACGTAGTGACTGTCGATAGATTCCTTTCTAACGTTGATCGATGGTACCTTGAATCGGGTTAAATGTGCTATCCGAATGGTCCATTAGGTTTCCTTGGTGTCGTTTTTCTCTAACAATCCTAACTCAATAAGAATCAATTCAGGTAAGAGACCAAGCTGTCGAATGCGCCTAATTATCCTAATATCAGGGTTCTAGTTAGCTACTCTAGAACACAAGTAATAAGTAGAATTCAATTGATGGATATCACTAACAACTTAGCAATTCTATAGTTTGGGCTAATCCTTCATAATCTATATATGAACCCTAAATCTAATAAGATGATTACTCAGACATAGCAAAGTAAATCATAGAAATCATAAATATAAATTGCATAAATAAATAGAATATAGTAGGAAAAACTAGAGTTCCAATGCAATCTATGAAGGAGTCTTGGATCTTCTCTCCTAACTAGTTAAAAACCCTAAATATGTTTGCTGTGAAAATAAGAAAGTATGAAAGCTTGTGTTGCCTAGAACAATGGCAGAGCATTTAAACATTAGTTTAAAGTCGGTCATGGGTATTTTCGTAAATGTATGAGACTTGGGCTATAAGTCGGCTGAGAACCAAGTCGGGCCTTGCGCACTTCGCTGTCGATCGACGACATATGATGTCCGTCTATCGATGGTTGACTCTGAATGTCGACCTCTTAACTAGTTCGATAGTCAGCTACGAGCTTCTTCTATCTTTATCTCAAAATTCTCCAAATTCACCACTTTACTCCAAATCACACATGAACCTGTAAATATGCTAAAAGACTCCAAAATAAGGTAAACATATCCTAAAACATTTATATATCATGGCTAAAGTTGGTAAAATTCATGGTATATCATATAGGAAGTGTACTTACACTCCTCAGCAAAATGGGGTGGCTGAGAGGCTGAACAGAAGGATTATGAATAAGGTGCAAAGTATGCTCAGTGAAAGCGGACTGGATCTGAAGTTCAAGGCAGAGACATCATCGTCCTCAGCTTATGTGATCAACATGCTTTCTTCTTCAGCCATTGACTTCAATATTCCAGAGCAGATGTGGACATCAACTCTACCAGATTTTTCAAGTTTAAGAAGGTTCGGGTGTGTATTGTACGTTCATACGGGTAAAGGGAAGATGAAACCAATATTGTGGGAACCGAAATTCACACAGTCAATATTTCGTATATTTTAGGAAAGTAGGAAAACCTTAATTTCCTAGAGGTCCCGGATTTCTGAGAAACCACACGTCAACCAATCAGAACACGACAATAACGGAAAATAAAATAAAAATCGTAAAAAGAGCAAGAAGAATTTTATTCTGAATCTGCGTATCAGCGTAACAACAACATGATAACGTGCTTCGGCTACGAGAGCTGTCGGCGAGATCCTAGTTCTAATACCCGAAGGTGGCTAAACCTAATTGAGTCGCAGCTCGAAAAACAAAAACAGAAAGTTGCCTAAAACGCTCTAAGTGCTAAGTTGCTCTGGAAAAGTGATGCCTATATGCCTCTCGCCTAGAGCTCCTTATATACTCCCTCCAAGGTCGGTTTACGCTTCCCCCTTTTGCCCTTAAGCCGTCATAGTCAAAAAATGGAAATATTCCATTTTTCCGATCTTCATGATTATCTGCGGAAAGTTTCCATTTATCAGTGGAAACTGATGCTTATCCTCCAAGCATAAACCGTCCTAAGTTTTATGGGTTTTTAAGAAATCGTAAGTGGGCCTCGAATCAAGTTTAGGACCCTTTGGGCCGTCTTTTCAATTCGAGACGTTTTTTACGATTTTTCCGATAAGGTTAAGTTTCCGTGGTTTTTATCGTAAACTAAACGGACGAATCCATTTGATCGAGAGATCAAGAAACAGATAGTCGCGAGTTGCGGAGAACGGCTATACGGATAGTCGAGAATGCATAGTTTTACGTAGTATCGTCGTTTCGGAAGACTTCGGACGTTTCGGAGAATGATCGATATACGAAAGCTCGATCGCTATAGCGACCAAACTTTGTCCGCAGCTCGGTCGCTATAGCGACCAAGCTGTATACGTGGCTCGGTCGCTATAGCGACCGATCTGTAATCGAAGCTCGGTCGCTATAGCGACCGAGCGTGGCCTCGTGATCCGTTCGCTATAGCAACCGAGCTCTCGTTCGTGACCCGATTGCCATCGCGATCGGGTTTATGCCGTGGACCGAGGTCCGTTATCCAAGCGTTTGAACCCATCGCGAAGCTACGATTCTCTTAGGATGCTTGTTTGCGGAGGTTTGGCCCTTTGATAACAATGTTCCGTTTGATTTAAGAAATCGTTTCTTTCTTAAATCGCAGATTTCTCAGGTCGTTGATTAAGAAATCGCTAATTTCTTAAGCTGTTGTTAAGAAATCGTTGATTTCTTAAGTCGTTGATTGAGAAATCGTTGTTTTAAGAAATCGTTGATTTCTTAAATCGTTGATTGAGAAATCGTCGTTTTAAAGAATCGTTGTCTTAAAACAGGATTCTTCCGCAAATTTTTCGTATAAGTTTTTCTTTTCCGAAAAACCGTAAAAAATTAAGTAAATAATTTTTAACGGAAATTTGGATGCCGACTTTGCCTTGTCCGATTTTGACCCTAACAGTTAGCCCCCAGTTCGGTAGAATCGTGGGTTGACGAGATTCTGTCGTACGGTTTGGCGAGTTTAGGTGAGTTTTTAGGCCAAATTAGTATCCAAAAGTCCGAACTTGAATAGTAAATCCTGAAGTTTATAAAAGAGGGGGTAACTCTTTCATTTTCACTCACCCATCTTTCATAACACTTTCTTTGAAGAATCCTCTCAAGAAAATAAATTTTTTTAAAAAAGAGAATCCTTCACCAAAATGTCAAAGTTGTTTCGAAGCGGAAAGAAGTCTTCTAAGAAGAAGACTTCCGTGACTTCTCCTCCCGATTGCAATCATGATGAAGAGCTCCTCGTCCCGAAAGCCAAGTTCGAGTTTCCTCCGAATGCGGCTGAATGTGATGCGTATTGGAAAGCGAGAAGTGATCGAATCAAATGTCCCGGAGAAGAAAAGTTTCCGATATCGCGATCTCAGAAAACGGGGGCCCACCTACCGAGCAAGACCACCGATATTTTCCTCGAGACGCTTCGGAAGTTTGCCGGAGTTCCAGATGCGGTTGAGTTCCGGATCCCCAAGTGCGGAGAAAATGCCGACCACCCTCCGGAAGGCTACTTCACGTGCTACGAGGCTGTTTTAATGCGTTGCCGTCTTTGGTTTCCGATCCCTGATATTATTGTCCGTGTACTGGACCGTTTTCAAGTTTCTTTAAACCAACTGAGCCCTACGAGTTTCGAGATCCTTATCGGTGTCGTAATTCTGAGTTACGAGCGCAGCTTATCCCTCACTGCCGACCATTTTGAGGCTCTTCTGCGGGTACAATACAACCGGGAGTCGGCCTCCTGGCGACTGACTCCTCGTACCATGATGCTGGTAGTTAGGGGAACTGTTTCCAATTTTAACAATTGGAAACAATTTTTCTTCTACGTCCGACTCAATGCTGCGTCCGTTGCGGAGGAGTTTATTCTGATGTTCCGAACGGTTCTGAATCCTCTTCCGCACATTAGCGTGATCCATCCCTGGCCTAGGGACATTATTGAGGTGAGAGACGCGCTTAGGAGCGGTGATCATTGGTGGATCAGTTTTACCCGTCAGAGGGTTCGGAAGGCGATCCAAATGGTTCATTCCGATTTTGAGGCGGAAGGTGACATAGATTTTGCTCCTGTCAAGCATCTCCCGGAGCGTGTTTCGGTAGAGAGGTCGCCTTAGTTGCCGCGAAAAGACAAAGACATCGAGGTGGAGGATCACGATTTTCCCGTTGACGATTCTCCTCTTTCGGGATGGGATCCGTCTCTTGGCTTTGGCGATGGGAGCGGTTCGAGTGATGCGCCAATGCCCAATTTTGATGACTTTTTTTCCGTTCTTCCTGATCATCCTAATCCGTTCCCCTTTGTGGAGGAAACAGAGAGGCCTGAAGTATTGGCGGAGATTTCTCGCGTGGTAAACGGGGTTAGTTTTTACTTCTTCTTGTATTCTCCTTATTATTCGATCGTATTTTTATCTTCGTAAAAATAAAAATTCTATTTTCGAATTTTGCAGGCGATGAACAATCTCGGCTTGGCGTTGGTGGATAGCCAGAGAGAGTCGAGGATTTGGTGCTTCAAAGCGGAGAAAAACGCGAATGATTTGGCGCGACTCCAGGAGGAGACCTTAGAGCGGAATTTTAGGGCGGCGACCGACCATGCTAGAGAGATTCGCCGAGCGAGGAGGCATGCCAAGCGGGAGATTGCCGCCGAGATGCAGAATCGGGCGACGCGATTCCAGGAGGAGTATTACAATCTCCAGGCAGCCGATGCTGCGGTAGGCGATTTCGCGAGTGTCGCGGATCGGTTGGAGCTCTCACGAGGACTCAGCAGAGGGATTATGTTTACAAAGAGGAGTTGAGCCTTATGCAGGGTGGCATGAAGGACAACGTTCATGCCGAGTCGCTTGTTCCCCCTATCGAGGAAAGGATCTGGGGACTCTGGGAGCCGATCCTAGTTTCTCCTGACACGGTGGAGGTCGCGACCAAAGCGGAGGGAGGTGATGATGAGGTGACTTATCCGACGGAGTCCGGAACTTCGTCGTCGGACGACTTTATCCTCTACTGAATTTGTCGAGAAAATGTTTTTTCCTTATCGTTGTATTTTCGTGGTCAAGTGTGGCCGTTTTATCTGTTTATGCCGCGACCGTAGTAGGTTGCGTAATTTTATGTATTTCGGGACTGGCCTTTTAAGGCTTTGAATCTCTGCCGTCTTTGTGCGGCTTTTATATAAATTTGAAGTAAGTTTTCGATGATTTATGTTTTGCGGTCTGATTTATACTTTCGCCAAGTGTAGAGGGTAGAATGCGAGTAGTCATTTCGTATTCTAACTCTTAATTCGTCGCTTGGTCTGTATGCTACTTTTTAGCGAGCGTTTTAGGTGTAAACGATAACAGACATGTTTTGGGATCTCGTATTTGATAATATGTCCGTGAGATGTTAAGTGCCAGCAAGGCTGGGCTTAGGGCAAGACCTAGGTCTACTCTCAGCTTCAAGGCTATGCGATGACTGATCGGCTTCCGTTTTGCCTGTTTGTGATTTTGACCTGATTCACACCGTTTTAAAATCCGCGAAGTGTTATCGGCTTATATAATTTGTCTGGGTATGAACCGAGCTACTTCCTTTACGAAGTGCTAGACAAAATTTCAGTTTTCTTGTATAGCGCGCTATGGTATCCTGGTCGGATGTAAGAGGATCTTGTGAAAAGATCTGACTACGAATTTGTTTAAGTGAAATGTTTCTGTGTTTGCCTGTTGGGGCGAATCAACGGGTTTGTTTTCGTTTTTAAAGTCGCAGAGGGACTATTTTCATGGTTGTTTTAAAGTCGCGGACGGACTATTTTGATAAAATGTTTAAAGTCGCGGATGGACTATTTTGACGGATGATACGAACTGAATATCTTCAGTAAAACTGCGACGTCTCGCGTTTTCTTGAGGATACATTTTTTGTTTTTTGGGATGTTAAGGAATTGATAGATTGAGAAAGAGAATTTTATTGAAAAAGTTTCGAAAATTTTGAATACAAGTGCGGGGTTTTTCGACCTTTTGCGGGAGTATACGAGTATACATACCCAATCCCCCCCTTTTTTTGGCGAGGGGATAGCTGAACTCGCCGGGTTTCGACGAGCTGCCTACATACCTCTTTCGAGAATCAAGCCATCTCGTAGTTCTATTTGTGTCGCGAGTGTGTTTACTCGTCGGTTGGTATTTCGTCGACCGCTTTAGTCGCGGGGTCGACGTCCACCTCGGGATTTTCCTCTTCCCGCTGAGTTGTGACGTTGTCTTCGGAGTTGGGGATGGTTCCGATCTCCGAATCTGCTTCCGCTGGAGATGTCGCTGTGCCCTTTGTCGGGGCATCCTCGGCGGAAGGCTGAGTTCGCTTGCGTTTAACCGTGGAGGTCGTCGTGATCTGCCTTAACTTATGCTCCGCTAGAAAACAAAGTCGCGACTGTTTTTGACAACCTTAGATTGGGGCGACTCGAGTCCTAGTTGGGAATTTGACACCCAAGTGATAAGTTGAGGGAACGGCCTTCATGGCGTTTAGCCATGGAGTTCCCATGATCGTGTTGTAAATCGCCGGCTATCTACCACGGCGAAGTCAACGATCTTGGTAATGTTTTTTGCTATGACGGGTAGCTGAATTGATCCCAGGGTCATGGATGTTTGTCCGGAGAAACCCGTGAGTGGTTTTGGTACCGGGGTGACTTCTCCGAGCTCGACGTCCATCCTTCTTAAGGTATCGCGAAAGATTAAGTTTACCGTACTTCCGGTGTCGATGAGTATCCTCGCGACTTCGAGATCTCTTATCACGAGATCGACGACCAAGGGATCGCAGTGAGGCTGATCGATTCTGCAGGCCTCTTCTTCAGTGAATGTGATCGAGATGTTTCGTCCGTCTCGAGGAGGCGACCGTGGGGGATACTTCGCAGTCGACTCGGCTTTCCGGTTGTAGGCCTTGATGGCCGAGACCGAGTCCTTGCAGTATTGGGATCCTCCCATGATCATGTTGACCCTCCTTCGGGAGTTATCGTTCCCCCTATCGTCCGGTCTTCTCTCGCATTTTTCCCCGGCCTGATTTCTCAGCGACGAGTTTTCTGCGGTGGGATTCTTATTGGTTTTTGGCGGACGGTCGGAGTCGAGGATTAGATCCTTGACGCTGGTTACTCCAGAAAGTTCTCCAGCAAGCAGCTTCGCGGCCAGCCTTGCCCATACGACTTTGCAGTTAGCCGTGGAGTGACCTTCGGTCTGATGGAACTCGCTGTATATGTTTTTGTCGTAACTCTGGTTACGGTTCCACGTATTTCCCGAAGTCCTGTCCTGCTCCGGATTAATTGCTTAGTTGTGCGCGCCTTGGAATTCTTCCCCCTCATGATGGACAAACTTGTCGTTACGAGAGATTTTCTTCTTTGATTTTGGATCCACGTCTTTCGAAGAGTTCCTTGTCGGCTTATGTTTTTGCGACAGGACTTTGGTCTCTTCTTCGATTATTATGTAATCCGAGGCTTTGTGGAGGGCGTCCTGGATCGTGCGAGGTTTTTCGAGCGTTATCCACTTTCTGAACTTTGACTTGTACCAGAGCGCCTTCGTAAGCGCGTCGATGGCGACTTTGTCGCTGATTCCGCTGACCTTCGCCATGATCAGTTTGAATCGGCTTATGAACTCTCGGAGGGACTCGCCCTCTTCTTGCGTTAAGCTCCAGAGATCGACATCGGTAGTTTCTCTATCGATGAACATAGAGTATTTGAGGAGGAATTCCGATGCGAGTTGGCGAAAGCTTCCGATGGAGTTTCGCTTCAACCGGGAGAACCATTCGAGCGCCGCACCTTCGAGATTTTCGACGAACAGGCGACAGTAACCAGCGTCTTTCTCGCTTTCTCTAAGCCTGGCTCTTCCCATAGTAATATGGAACGCCTGGAGATGCGCCTTTGGATCGGTCATACCGTTATACATCGGTATCTTGAGCTTTCCCGGATTAGACACAGTCTCGGAGATTCGCGCGGTGAAGGGCGTTTTACGAGCCACCTCGAGCAGCCTGTCGATTTCTGGGGCAGCACTCGTGGCGTGGTGGATCTGCGATTTCACTGCCCTTACTTCCGCGGCGGTCTTGGTGATGTAATCGCGGAGATCGCGTATATCAGGATCCTCTCCAGCGGTTTTCCGAGCTTGTCGGCGTTCGCGGCGAGTAATCTCAGTTTGCCTTTCGGCAAGTTCCTCCTGTTCGATCCAATAGAGGTTTTCCTCTTCTTCCGTCATGAGTTTGTCGAACGGAGAACTTTCCCAAGCTGAACGGCTGCGGGTTCTTCTTGGATGGACGTCGGCGTCTGCGTCGGAGTGTCCAAGTCGATACGCTCGACTTCATCCTCCTGAGTGTCCTTTTCGGATGTCGGAGGTTTTTCCGAGTTGCCTTTCGCGACATGGGATGTTTCGCTAGGGTTTTGTCCGGAAGGACGTTCCTGCGAAGTTCCATGCCTATCGTGTGGGGTCGCGAACTCGAGCCTCCTTCCGCGGAGTTTCGTGGCTCCGCGAGGCAGAACTGTGCGGGACCTTGCCGTTAAGGTTTGAACCTGTTTGGTCAGGGTTCCCACGAGTTTATCCTGCTCTTCCTACCTTTTTCGTAGGCGGAAAGCAGCTTCTTGAACTCGTCGAGCAACGCGGTGTTAGCAGGTGCGTCGGCCGCGGAAACATCTGATGCGGGAGTGTTCAAGACGTCCTTGGGTGCTCTGTTTAGAGGAGTTTGCAAGTTCGCTGAATCGTCGTTTGTCATGTCTGGTTGAGCGTGAGCTGGTCGTGAGTAAGATTGATCCGTACCCCCCCCCTCCTTCTAGCGCCAAACTGTGGGAACCGAAATTCGCACCGTCAATATTTCGTATATTTTAGGAAAGTAGAAAAACCCTAATTTCCCAGAGGTCCCGGATTTCTGAGAAACCACACGTCAAGCAATCAGAACACGACAATAACAAAAAATAAAATAAAAATCGTAAAAAGGGCAAGAAGAATTTTATTCCGAATCTACGTATCAGCGTAACAACAACATGATAACGTGCTTCGGCTACGAGAGCTGTTGGCGAGATCCTAGTTCTAATACCCGAAGAGGGCTACACCTAATTGAGTCGCAGCTCGAAAAACAAATACAGAAAGTTGCCTAAAACGCTCTAAGTGCTAAGTTGCTCTGGAAAAGTGATGCCTCTATGCCTCTCGCCTAGAGCTCTTCATGATTATCTGCGGAAAGTTTCCATTTATCCGCGGAAACTGATGCTTATCCTCCAAGCATAAACCGTCCTAAGGTTTATGGGTTTTTAAAAAATCGTAAGTGGGCCTCAAATCAAGTTTAGGACCCTTTGGGCCGTCTTTTCAATTCGAGATGTTTTTTACGATTTTTCCGATAAGGTTAAGTTTCCGTGGTTTTTATCGTAAACCAAAGGGACGATTCCATTTGATCGAGAGATCAAGAAACGGATAGTCGCGAGTTGCGGAGAATACGGATAGTCGAGAATGCATAGTTTTACGTCGTATCGTCGTTTCGGAAGACTTCGGACGTTTCGGAGAATGATCGATATACGAACGCTCGATCGCTATAGCGACCGAACTTTGTCCACAGCTCGGTCGCTATAGAGACCGAGATCTATCCGCAGCCCGAGCCGCATCCGAGGCTCGGTCGCTATAGCGACCGAGCTATATTCGAAGCTCGGTCGCTATAGCAACCGAGCGTGGCCTCGTGATACGTTCGCTATAGCAACCGAGCTCTCGTTCGTGACCCGATTGCCATCGCGATCGGGTTTATGCCGTGGACCGAGGTCCTTTATCCAAGCGTTTGAACCCATCGCGAAGCTACGATTCTCTTAGGATGCTTGTTTGCGGAGGTTTGGCCCTTTGATAACAATGTTCTGTTTGATTTAAGAAATCGTTTCTTTCTTAAATCGCTGATTTCTCAGGTCGTTGATTAAGAAATCGCTAATTTCTTAAGCCGTTGTTAAGAAATCGTTGATTTCTTAAGTCGTTGATTGAGAAATCGTTGTTTTAAGAAATCGTTGATTTCTTAAATCGTTGATTAAGAAATCGTATTTTTAAAGAATCGTTGTCTTAAAACAGGATTCTTCCGCAAATTTTTCGTATAAGTTTTTCTTTTCCGAAAAACCGTAAAAAATTCTTAGGTAAATAATTTTTAACGGAAATTTGGATGCCGATTTTGCCTTGTCCGATTTCGACCCCAACAAATATCAAAGAGAGGAGTATTCACTGGATATCCAGATGGGCAAAGGACTCAGATTCTGGTTGATGGAGGAAGAACGATGTGTTATTAGCAGAAATGTTATGTTTTAAGAAGAATTGATGTACAAAGACATCAACAAGACTGAATCCTCAGATAATTCTATCTCTTTCAATTATGATTTAACTAGTATAAATTCTAGTTTTGAGCTTGTAGGGAACCAAAGAGAACAGGTTAATGTTCAAGGAGAATTTACAGGCTCAAATGAAGAAAGAGAATACATAGCAAGTTAAGATCTCAGAAGTATCTGCTTGTCAACAGAATTTGAGTGACTTTCAGTTGGTCAGAGAAATGGCAATAAGTAGGTCAGATAACCTTCAAAGTTCAAAGACTGTCAGGTATATGAAGGAAATGAAGTTATAGCTGGGTTCACTTATTTAATCTTGGAAGCCCATGAAGGCCCTGAACCTAGTACTGATCAAGAAGCTTTGGAAGATCATGATAGTGATTTATGGACTCGAGCAGAGGAAGAAGAGATGGCATCACTGATTAAAAATGGAAATTGGATACTGGTTGACGGGGTAAAATATCAGAAGCCAATAGGTTGTGAGTGGGTTTATAAAAGGAAGGCTGGTATTGCAAGTGTAAGGATCCGAGGTTCAAGGCAAGACTGGTGGTTAAAGGGTACCACAGAAAGAAGGAATTGACTTTCAAGAGATTTTCTCACCAGTGGCTAACCATGTATCAATCAGGTTTTTACTATCTATGGTGGTTCATTTTAACATGGAGCTTCACAAATGGATGTGAAGACAACTTTTTTTTGCATGGGTATCTTGATGATATATGTACATGGATCAACCTAAAGGTTATGAAGCCAAATCATATTCTGAGAAAGTTTTGTTTCTGCAGGGATCAACCTAATGGTTTGAGACAGTCACCTCGTCAGTGGAACATGAGATTCGACGACTCCATTCTGGGTCACGGGTTTACAAGGAGTGAGTATAGCATTTTCGTGTACTTAAAGAAGTATGAGGAGAATAAATACATATATTTGCTCTTGTATCTTGACGATATTCTCTTGGCGTCTAAGAATAAGCCGCAAATTGAAAATCTGAAGAAGCTCCTCAGTTCAGAGTTTGAAATGAAAGACCTTAAAGATGCAAAGAGGATACTGGGTATGGAGATTTCTTGTGACAGGGCACGTTGACAGTATCACAAGGGGATTAAGCTGTGAAGGTGTTAAGAAACTTCAACATGGACAAGTCTAAGAGCGTATCTACTCTTCTCAGAGCACATTTTAGACTGACTTCTACTACAAAAAAAGAGATAAAGGAACAACATGATTACATGAAGAGTGTTCCTTATAAGAGTATAGTATGATCATTGATGTATTCTACGGTAGGCACCAGGGCTGATCTTGCCTACGCTATTTGACTGGTATGCAGATTCATGAGCTATTGGACTGCTATGCAGATTCATGAGCAGTCCTATTAAGATCCATTGGCAAGCAGTCAAATGGATTCTCAGGTACTTAAGGGGTTCAACGAAGATGAAGATTTCTTATAGAAATGAAGGTCAGTTTTTTGTACGAGGATATTGTGATCTGGACTATGGGGCAGACTTATATAAACTATTACTGATGCGGCCATCAAACCAATGGTTGAACCAGAGGTCAACCAAGCAGTCCAAACGGGCCACTTTGGAAATACCAGCGACAGAGGTCCAGTCTCAGGCGAATATCTCAACCACCAGAAGATCTTTTGTAATGAATCCAATTTTACTAGAAGGCCAACTCATCAAAGATTCACTGAGCCTTGTAATTACAAGAAAATATTCACGGAGGAAGAAGTTATGAAATTTACAAACCGGAGGTTCTACAGCCAGTCCATCTGCGAGCACCAGATTATAGAAGACGATTTCAGTCCAACCATGAAGCGGCCTTCTCCAGAATAAACCATGGGCTTCAAGAGGGATTTATTAGCTATCCAGAGAGTGCAAAATCAGGCGAATCGGTTTAGGGAATACCAAGATACAATCAATTTCCCAAAACCAGTCAAACCGACATTAATTTGGGAAAGTTGCCAACCAATTCGATTTGGTCCAAACCAAACTTATCTATGGAAGCCAGGAGATCATCTTAACCATCCAGAAGACATTCAAGACGTACTCAGCTGCACCAGCACCCAGGAGATCAGGAGGATCTTAATTTACACCAACCTTCCATATTTGGCAGCATCTACACTAAATGCTTTGGAGGACTTTATGCTGATCTTTGCCCAAGATCAACGGCCATATTCTTCATCAAGACAACTCAGAGACATATCAGGAAGACTTCTTGACCGTGCCTACATCCAGAAGATATCAAGATACAAGATCATATCAAGTTTTCCATTTGAAGATGGCATAAATCAAGCTAACGGCTATATTCCATGGAGCCATCAAAGCTTTGATTTTCTTTGCTTTTATTTCGAGTTTATTGTTTCTTTTTATCAATTTTAGACTGTTAGAAGTCCCAAGGTCGAGCCTATATAAGCTCAAGTCATTTGTCTTTGTAAACCACACTTGAATTTTATGAATGAATTATTTCAGTTTTTATAGTTTTGTCAAAACTATTGTTCTAAGTCTTTTGAGTTTGTGAGAAGCAGCTCTTGAGCATCCTGACTTATCAAAGCCTCCATTAACAGAGCTTTGTGGCGTCCTCAATCCACTTTCCTTCCATCCCATTCATTTGCCAAGCTTGAGAGAGACTTCAGTCCAGCAAGCAAAGCACCATCTTATTCCACTTCAATCATAAACTGATTAGGCTGAGAGTGTCACAAGACCAGCAGCCTAATTCCATCCTATCTATCTTTAATTATCTTGTTTTATTATAGTAGAGTTCTCATCTCATTTGTTTTTGCATTTGTTTCAGGTTCATAACTTGAAATCCCTTCATATCGCCCATCCGACCATCTCTTTGGTCGATCCAACCAGCTTCCATCATCCATCTCGCCACCCTGATTTCCCAGCCTGTAACATTTGGTATCAGAGCTTAAGCTCCTGACTCAGGTGATATCTATCATTGCATCATATTTCATTTGCTTGCATTTGTTTTCATAAATAAAAAAAAAAGTTTTTGCATTGTTATTGTTCTTAAGAAAAGAAAAACAAAAGAGAAGAAGTTTTTTTTCATTTGATTCACAAAAAAATTGAAAAGAAATCTCATATGTGTTTGCATTCATTTCCCAGCTCCATCTGCCATTTTTAGATTTTGTGCATTCATTTCATTTAAAAAAAAAAATCTGCATTCCACATTTGTTTCTTGTTTGAATCTTGCATTTAAAATAAAAAGGGCATATCATTTT
This sequence comes from Raphanus sativus, assembly GCF_000801105.2. NCBI lineage: Eukaryota > Viridiplantae > Streptophyta > Magnoliopsida > Brassicales > Brassicaceae > Raphanus > Raphanus sativus. The sequence goes on from NC_079515.1 coordinate 15,441,157, forward strand.
AATTTCGTGCATACCATATCTGTTTCATAAGTTTTTTATTTTCATTCAGAAAAAGAAAAAAAAATCATTTATCATAGTTTATCTCATTTGTTGCATATTTGATATTTCTCGGTTTATTGCATTCTTTAAACTAAAAAACTCTTAAAAAAATCATTGTTAGTTTGCATTCCATATTTTATTTCATTGTGGTTATTAGCATTCCATATTAGTTTTCACTTCAAGATTGCATTGAGAAAACCAAAATAAATATCATTTTTGCATAATTTATTTCATATTGGTTCATAATTGCATATTTCTCGGTTTAGTGTAAATTACATTGTTGCATTTGATTTATTTTGGTTCGACCAAAGCTTTCCATACCTTCACTTGCTCTTTGAGATTGTTTTCAGGAAGCAATGGAAGAAGAGAGACACGGCCAAACTCTTGAGGACACACTGAGCCAACAACTAGAAGCTATACAAAAGCTCAATGTTAATATTGCTCGGTTGGAGAAAGGAACCAAGGCACAAGGCCAACGTCCACAGCCAGGAAAAAGAAGATTTGGAGATGCACCAGAGGCTGTCTATGTCGAGTCCAAGCCACCAGATCCTTCAAGGATCAATCAAACTCCAATTTCTAAAACCCAAAACCATCATGTTGTTAATTCTCGGTTTGATTATAACTCTTTTGCTGATAAAATTGAACTCTTTAAATTTTCAGGAAAAAGAGGTTATCTTAGATGGGAGAGGAACCTTGATGAATGGTTTCACTACAACAACATCTTGAAGGAAGAAAGGCTAGCTTATGCCATTGATCAACTTAGAGAAGAAGCCTTCAAATGGTGGGTACAAGTAGAAGATGATAGGCGGTTTTACAAGGAGCCAACTATCAAAACGTGGAGAGCTCTTAAGGAAGTCATGAGACATGAGTTTGCACCAGATTTTACAAGTTCTGAAATCAAGGAACTTTATCCAAGGAGATACCCAACTCATGGTTCCAAAGAAGCAAGAAAATTTATGGCACAAGAGGGTCAAAGAGTCTTGCCTCAACAAGACAACTTTCAGCCAAACCAGGGGCACACCTTATTCATTGTCTAGACCAGAAGTGTGACATACCAAAGGCCATGGAGATAAGTAGAAGTGTCAGCCAAAACACTTTGATCAGAACCAAAGCAAAATCATTGCTAAATACTATGCAAGTAAAGGCTAAGGTAAGTCCTAAAATTTTGTTTATGAATCATCTTCCACTGTTTATCAGTCACTTATCTTTGTCAAAGAATGTTAAGACAGGTCCTGAGGTCCAACAAAAACTGAACTCCACATCCTTGTTTGAATCCACAGTTCATAAAGAATTATTTCCAAGGAACAAGGAGATTTTTTAGACCCCAAAGAGGAGGACACATCAAGCCAAGGTAAGTCTTCTGATTTTAAAATTCTGAAAGATCAGACATGTTTTAAATGTCATAAAATAGGACACTTTGCTGAAGCTTGTTTAACTAAACAAGTATTGTAAGAAACATCACTAGAAACTAAAAACGAATTGTTTAAAATGAGTGATAGTTTTATTCAATCTGATTTATTGGTTCCAAATCCTTGTATAATGCACTTGTCCTTGTCAAAGAGTATTGTATCAGGAATTAAGGAGCATGAATTCAAAGGAGAAGACCTAGTCTACCAGCATGGCTTGGCTAAAGAGGAGGAAGCCATAACTGAGGCTGGAAGAAATGTTATGTTGCTTAAAATAGCAAAACCAGTAATTAAAGTATCAAACCAAGGTAAGTGTTTAACATCACCTTTAGATACTGGTTTAAATTTTTATATTCTTGGTACATGGATACCAGATGAGAGCTCTATGCTTACTGAAGTGCCAAGGGCCGAGCCAGATCATGAGCTCAATCAAAATCCACACCACAAGTGGAAACCAAAATCTGAACAAAGAATTGTTCAAGTGCCAAAACTTGAGGTAAATTTTACTATGGATCAGAATGCTATTAATATTTCCATGATAAGATTAATGCACTTGTCTTGTCCAAGGAAGAGTGAAATAGGTACAGGAGACCAAGGTGAGAACAAGCAAAACAAAGAATAAAATTTCTTGCTGACACAGCTGAAAGTAAGGTTCTTTGTTCTTTGTTTTCATCAATTTATAAATTCCTTTACTTTAGTATAATACACTTGTCTTTGTCAAGATGTTTTGACCCAGGTATAAGCAAAAAAAGGCTATCCAAACCGTGATGAAATCTTGCAAGAAGAAGCCTTAGCTATGTTGTCAATAGATGATGTCTATAAACTAGCTCAAAGTGATGCTGAACCAGCACCATTAAAATTCAGCATAATCAAAGGGAGTTTCTTTTATCTTAAAACATCTATGACACTTGATTATTCAGATATGACTCACTTGTCTTTGCCAGAGAGTTTTGATCCAGGAATAAGGCAAGAAGATGATCATACCAGCCTAGGTAAAAAGGTGCAAGAAAGGCAGCTATCAATCCAAAGCTGTCCAAAGAAGAATTTAATTCTTCATCATGCTGATGCACCCATGGTAAATTCGGCCATATCACATTCTGTTTATGAAACTCCAGTATCAGATGTAATTCATTTGGTCTTTGTCCAGAATGTTGAGAATTTTTCAGGTTGCAAAGAAGAAAGCTTTAAAGATATCCCACCGAATACTCTTTTATTGCTTGTAGAATCAGTCCCAAATATGGTCAGAACCATCAACTCCAAAAGTGTGGAGAACCACCAGCTCCAGAAGAGAACAAATGAAAATGTTCAGATCAGAGGCGTGATCATTTCCCATCTTTTTAAAGGAGAGCCAACAGATGCACAACCCATTACCAAACCAAAATTTTATCAAGGTAAGGTTCTAAACTCGCAAAAGAGAATGAAACCTGACTTGCTCTATTGTGGTGTATCAGGTTATCTAGTTTTGAGGTCAAAATCTTCACAAGGGGGAGGGAATGATGCGGCCATCAAACCAATGGTTGAACCAGAAGTCAACCAAGCAGTCCAAACGGGCCACTTTGGAGATACCAGAGACAGAGGTCCAGTCCCAGGCAAATATCTCAACCACCAGAAGGAAGTTTGTAATGAATACAACTTTACTAGAAGTCCAACTCATAAAGGATTCACTGAGACTTGTAATTACAAGAAAATCTTCACGGAGGAAGAAGTTATGAATTTTACAAACTGAAGGTTCTCCAGCCAGTCCATCTGCGAGCACCAGACTTTAGAAGACGATTTCAGCCCAACCATAAAGAGGCCCTCTCCAGAATCAACAATGGGCTTCAAGAGAGATTTATTAGCTATCCAGAGAGTACAAAATCAGGCGAATTAGTTTAGGGAATACCAAGATACAACCAATTTCCCAAAATCTGTCAAACCAACATTAATTTTGGAAAGTTGCCAACCAATTCGATTTGGTCCAAACCAAACTTATCTATGGAAGCCAGGAGATCATCTTAATCATCCAGAAGACATTCAAGACGTCCTCAGCTGCACCAGCACCCAGGAGATCAGGAGGATCTTAATTTACACCAACCTTTCATATTTGGCAGCATCTACACTAAATGCTTTGGAGGAGTTTATGCTGATCTTTGCCCAAGACCAATGGCCATATTCTTCATCAAGACAACTCAGAGACATATCAGGAAGACTTCTTGACCGTGGATACATCCAGAAGATATCAAGATACAAGATCATATCAAGTTTTCCATTTGAAGTTGGCATAAATCAAGCTAACGGCTATATTCCATGGAGCCATCAAAGCTTTGATTTTCTTTGCTTTTATTTCGAGTTTATTGTTTCCTTTTATCAATTTTAGACTGTTAGAAGTCCCAAGGCCGAGCCTATATAAGCTCAAGTCATTTGTCTTTGTAAACCACACTTAAATTTTATGAATGAATTATTTCAGTTTTATAGTTTTGTCAAAACTATTGTTCTAAGTCTTTTGAGTTTGTGAGAAGCAGCTCTTGAGCATCCTGACTTATCAAAGTCTCCTTTCACAGAGCTTTGTGGCATCCTCAATCCACCCTTCCTTCCATCCCATTCATTTGCCAAGCTTGAGAGAGACTTCAGTCTAGCAAGCAAAGCACCATCTCATTCCACTTCAATCATCAACTGATTATGCTAAGAGTGTCACAAGACCAGCAGCCTAATTCCATCCTATATATCTTTAATTATCTTGTTTTATCATAGTAGAGTTCTCATCCCATTTGTTTTTGCATTTGTTTCAGGTTCATAACTTGAAATCCCTTCATATCGCCCATCCGACCATCTCTTTGGTCGATCCAACCAGCTTCCATCATCCATCTCGCCACCCTGATTTCCCAACCTGTAACAGTTACATGGGTGGTTTTTAGTGTTGGTGGAAATGTAGTGGGTTGGAGATCAAGTCTTCAAAAGGCTATAGCATCATCGACTACATAAGCAAAATGGATTGCATTAGGCGAACCATCGAGAGAAGCCTTGTCGCTTAGAGGCTTTATTAATGAACTGGGGTTTGAGAAGGATAAAGTAGAATTGTTTTGTGATTTTCAGAGTGCAATTGCACTGTCCATAAATCCGGTACATCATGAGAAGACAAATCATATGGATGTCAAGTATAACTTCGTTCGAGAGCTAGTAAGTTAGAAGATCATTGATGTTGTCAAGATAGCTACTCAGTACAATCCAAGAGACATATTAACTAAGGTTTTTCCAGTTGGGAAGATGAGAGAAGCGTTGAGGTTTCTCAGGATCACTGAGAACAAAGCTGCAAAGCTTGGAGATATGAAGCCGGGTGGGTTTACTCGGAAGACATGAAGCAGGGTGGGTTTACTCTGAAGATAAAGAAGCTGAAGAAGTGTTTTCAGGAGGGAGTTAATAAGAAGAGTTAACAGGAGAAGATGAAGTTGCAGTATTACATATGAAAATACAGGAAAACGAGGAGATTTGAAGAGTGTGTCCTTGTATTATCTGTAAACCGATCAATGTGTGTATCTCTGGTTCTATTGTAGTATGGTTCAAGCCGGTTAGGCTTGAGTCAAGTTCACATGTTTTATCATGTGGTACAAGAGATGTAAAACGACCCCGTATAAGTCGTTATATCTTGTACAAATCACGAGCTAGATAAAGACTTAAATGAGAGAGAGAAGAGACAATCCAGTAACACACGCCATTGTAGATCCAGAGCTCGAGCTTGAGCTGATACAGTGCACTTGCTAGTGTACCAGCTCCGGTGAGAATAGCAGTTTCTCTACATCGGAGGAGTGCTGTGAACACCGGGTGAACAATTCGTATGTTGCCTTCTTTTATACATTCAAGAATTGCTAGATCTAGGTCACAATCAAAGCAATATGTTTCAAAGTTATGTTGTGACTAGCAGTCAGATCAGCGATCTAGGCGGGAAACCGTCTTCCTTAGTCTCTCATGATTCTGTGAGTTAAATACTATCCATAGTAAAATACACTTATCGATCTTAGAAGAACATAGATTAGACAAGAGAAATATTGATATAGAAAAGGTTACAAGTGAGAGATATTAAAGGAGACTCTCCCTCTCCATGACTTGAAGTGATCACACTCTTGATAGCTATATCTCTCGCCCTTCCCCACCCTTTTGTACTACCATAACTATTTAGGTTAAATGACGCTACCCGAGCCCATAACCATTCATATTTGTTTGATCTCTCATGATAGACCACATTAGATTAGAGCATCTCCAATGTATTATTCCATTTCTATTTTAAAATGATGCAACACAAAAATGAAATTGGATTTTACTCCAATGTATTATTCCATTTTTTGCTCTAAAAACGAATATTCCAAAGTAAGTCCAGTTTTTTTAATTAATAATTGTTAGTAATATCTTCTACTTATAAAAAAATAATCAATTAAGTCTATCTATTTTATGTTTACAAAACTTCAATATAACTAAAATTTATTTAAATTAAACATATATTATTAAAATGTACAATAATCATAAATATATGTTAGATAGCCTATTTTGGTTCAATAATGAACATTAGAATATTTTTCTACAAATGGTAAACTAATGCATTTTAAAATGAATAATGAGTTTCTTTATCTTTGACTTTCCTAACTTGAGCAAGAAAATTTTAAAATCGGTCATTTTTATCGTTTGGACAATATTTCATCAATTTTGGTTATTCTAGAAATAATTTACCGGATTATTAATTCACTTATTTTATTTATTTTATATTTTCATGTTTAGTTTTGGTATTTTTCATTAATTTTATGCATTTTTATTTAAAACTATTAAATAATCTCTTATGAAAATCATATTGTTCATGTTATGGTTTTGTATTTATATATTTAACTGTTAAGTAAAAATAAGGAAAATAGTAAGAAATAAAAATATTTAAGATTTAAAGGGCTATTCGATAAATGAATAAAAATCAACTCCAAAATAGAATAATTGGTAAGATTACTTCTTATAAATGGAGTAGCACTAATTATTACCCCATTTTGGAATTGGAAATTGAATATATTTTATCCAAAATAATGTTTGGAGTAGAAAATTGAGTAGGGTTGAAGATCTCCTAAGCATCAATATCATCGAAAACGATATCAAAATCTATTATAGTGGATGCAGGGGAATTGAGGAGGTGTAATATACAATGGAACCTTCCCGAGTTTATTGGTCATATGACAAACTTAAGAACACTGTAAGTTATAAACATATATGGGAAAATTAGAGGAATATACCCATTAGGGGTCCAAATTAGAGATTAGGCTATTGATTGACATAAAAGACTTAATGCCCACACTTTGCTTCACAATAAGACCCAATAGCCCTCCTCTCTTGGACACGGTAAACAGCGTAGTGCAGGGTTTTCTGACAAACGAATATATGCTCAAAGAAATTGTGTCAGACGATAGAGTAGGATAGGTTGTCAGCTATATGGCTTCTCCTCCACGAGTTTCTCCTCTATTCATTTTTAAAACATTTTTTCCACATTCTTTTTCTTTCTAATTTTTTCTCAGGTGAAAATATCATTCTCTCTTCTTTTTCATAATATAATTTTAGTTTGAGATGAAAATTTGATCTCTGAAAAAGTTTGATTTTGTAGCATTTGATAAAAAAAACTTAGCATGTTATAATCGTTAATGATTAATCATTTAATTATGTAGTGTTTGCTGCAAAACGTAAATCTAGGGTAGTAAACTTATGGAAATAAAAACTTGATAACCATTTTTCTGGGTTTATGATGAACTACACTAGAACTCATGAATGAAATTTGACAATTAAATATTTTACAAGTTATTAGCAGGTTAACAAATTTTTAACATGTTACAAAATTTGTTAGCAAGTAAACAAATTTTTAACATGTTATAAACATTGTTATCGACTTATGTTTATTTATAACACGTTAAACATGTCAGTAGCTTAACAATATACTATATAATTATGTATTATTTTCAAACTAACGCATTATTTAACGATTAAACATAAAGCTAACTAACTAATATTAAAGTTAACGAGTAAAATAAAAAAAACTTAGCATGTTATAAAACAAGTTAGCATTAACAATAAAAGTAGTGTATACATACATATGTTTACTTTTACATAAGTGGTTAACCTGGTAATATAAAACACCTAAATCAGAAAAATATAGTCCTATCGACCTTCATAGGTATACATGTATAATTTAGTTTAAAGATATAAGTGTTTTTAGTAATAGAAATATAATATAGTTGTTAAATAAAATGTTAACGTCTACGAATAGAATTATCAAATAACAGTTGTGATTAACCAATAATGTATTTGGGCTATGTTATAAGAAAAATCATCACATGAGAAAAATTAAGAAACATAAATTAAATAGAGTAAAAATGCACCACTCCAAAAATAAGTTACAATTAAGGAAGATGCTTAGCGTTACAATTATATTAGTATGTAAATAATATTGTAACACATACATATGTTATTAACTACGACAATATAATAGTGCATCTAGTAATACATTTATCTAAAATAGGAAATAAAATAGAAAATCTTCGAAAACAACAAATAGTATCTGGTATTAAAATTTCTACTAACGTAAATGTTATCTATATTGAAAACAATTTCATGAACTTGCTTGCCTCTTTTCGGCTTCTATTGAACTCTTTAGCAGCTTCTCAGTCTTGATAAATGACTAAATCAACTGCTCTGATTCTACATCTGGCACAGCTTTCACTTACGTTCCAGATGACCATTCTTTATATGGATCATCTATAATTGATTATGTGTTCATCTAAGAGTGATGAAAATATGAATTGTGAGAAAAAAATTGGCAGACTTTAATTTCTCATACTTATATATACTATAAACTAACGGCTAAGTTCGTTTGTTAATTAGACACATACATTTAACGGTCACTACAACAAATAATAACAGCTAATTAAATCTTTAGGAAGAACATCTAAGTTTGTTCATTAACATTAAACAAATACAACTGATTCGTGGGTCGTGAGCCGGTTCCACCTATTCGTCCCATGTTACTGACCAATCCGTCTTCCTCTTCATTCAACCACCTGAACGTTTGTACCCCCTGTACCAACCTTCTTATGTGTCATACAAAATAGACTTCACATCCATCTATGTAAACATCCAAGATATACTCCGTTCTAATCATATTTTGACAATAATTTAAGGGAAAATATCAATATTATTAGTTAATAGACTAATTACACTTCTACTACTATTATTAACTGATAATACAATATATAACGAGTAAAAAATTATGGAAACACTAAATAATGAAATGAGCAACTAAATGCAATTTTAACAGTCATATTATCATTTACACAGACCATGAATCAATGAACGTCAAGTCTCTTGTAATATCATACCAACCAATTATCAACTCTGGTATCAAATAATGTATCAGCTAACAATACATGTACCAAGTAACAAATCGTTTATCAGATAACAACTGTCATTATCATGTAACGTATTAATACACATATGTGTATCAACCCATTTGCCCGCTAATAAACTAAGTATCAAACAGTGTACGAGCTAGCAAACTATTAATCAGCTAAACAAACAATGCATCATATCAAATAATTATGATTTTTTTGGTATCAAACAATGTGTCAGCTAACAAAACATGTAAACAAGTAACAAATTATTTATCATATAAAAATAATTTATCATACAACATATTAACTCGCAAAAACACCAAATGTCTAATAACCTGAAGATCCGTAAGAATTTTTTGAAATTGATCCAAAAAGAGTGCTGAAATTAATAATCTCAAGCTCACCAAAAATCTGTTTTGATTGAGCTTTAGATTCAACACAACTTTCACCTACACCAGCAAGCAAATCTCTTTAAGCAGAACAATCAAACAAATTAAATAATTCAATAGAACAACAAAAACTAATTCAAATATAACTTGGTAAAAGACATTTATAGCTGGTTCACTTTTCTTCTTCGAATCTTCCTCTCATAAACCAAGTTAGAAATTGAGAATAAAAAATATATAAGAGAAGATAGAAGAGAGAAGAAGAGAAAATAAAAAAAGATAGGAAGTGAATAAAAGAAGAGAGAAGAAGATAAAAGAGAGAGATATAATCTAGGATTTGAATAAAGATAGCTAGAGTCTAGAACCTATGTTGTATACACTAGACCCAATGCTGCAAATACTGACACAGCTCTAATTAAGTTGGCTGGCTGAAAGCTGTCTATAAGACTATAATTGGAATCAAAAATATTAACATCAAATCATGTATAGAAAGCTAATTATGAGTCCAATTAGGTGTATGAGGGCCAATTATCTCAACATATATTGAGCAGAAGAATCCTTAAAGATAAATTGGCTCTTAATGCGCTATTTTTATCGTTTGTGTTGTTCTATGTATAGTGATCTCAGTTTCAACCTATTAAGTGGCAAGATTCCTTTGTCATTCGCCAGTCTAAAGTCCGCTGATTTTGTGTAAGTGTTTGATTGTACGGAATAGAATATTGTTTAGAAACTTGTTCCACGACGCAATTTTGAAGTACTTTTTTGTCAGTTTTTTTGTCAGGAAACAAGCTGACTGGGGGAATTCTAGATTACCTCATCGAAAAAACAGAAAAATGTATGTATATATGTATATTTAACTTTCTACTTTGTTTGCTTACTGAATGTTTCTCTCGCTTTTGATGCAGAGATTTGTCTTCTAATACCTTTTTCCTTTCAAAACTGGACTCCTACTGGCGATTGCGACAGATATACCAATTTGTAAGTTCTTTTGAATTATTGTTGTGTTTATACCATTCATATCAACAATAACGTTCTGCTTCATTTTACATGAATTTGGTTGAGAGCTTCTCATGGAATGAATCGTAAGAAAGCATCTAATCTTTTAGTTTAGGGTCTTATTTTTAATATATTTGATTAATTGTATTAATATTATACCAACTATACATTCGTATTTTTTTTTCGTTATAACAAAATATTTTGAAAAATAATCTAACAAAATCTTATGAGAAAGAATCTAATAAAATATTACTAAAAATTAAATATTTTTGTAAAATAACACATTAGTTAATTTCGTAATTAATAATATAATATTATTATAAATAAATGTTAATTAAATTTTACTCTAAAACAAGAAAATAAAAATTCTAAACTATATTTTATAAATTTTATAATATATTCTGTATTATATAAAAATAGAAGTGATTTATGAATTAAATATGACAAAATTATATTAAATAGATAAATTATCAAAAGTAATTTTTAAAATTGTTTCATTTAAATAAATTATCATCATCATTAAAATGAGTTAAAATTCAAACACTATATAATAATTTTATACAAAATTAAATTATTAACATAAGTTAAACTTTTATATCTACAACTATAGTTATCTATTTATTTATTTAGAAACTCTCAACAAAATTTTTTTTAAAAACAATTTATATACAAAAATATAATGGTTATTATAATCTTTAGATCATATACTATTTTAAAAATATGTTATTAGAAAACATGAAATTTTAATAATTCATTTAAATTATTAATGACAAATCAAATTTTAGTTATAATTTTTCTTTTATTTATAAATAAATCTGTTTAGAAAAATTTAGAAAACATTACCAAAATTTCAAATATAGAAAAAATTACCAAAAGTTCAAATATTTTTTCATAAAATAATGTAGTAAAAATTAAAAATTCATGTAATTTTCCAAACCTAAAAATACTTGTGTAATTTTCTATTTTTTTCTTGACATAATATACAATTTTGAAAATAAATATTAAAACTAAAAATGATAATATTTCAAATTTTATAAAATATAAAATCATAGATAATAAAGAATGAATTTTTGAAATACACTACAAAAACAAACTATATATGTTGTAAAAATTAACGTAATCTAATATTTCGAAATCATAACATACAAAAATATCCTATATCAATATAATTTACTAAAATAATATGATAAATAAGACTATGTATAAAATTTATTAAAATAGTAGGGCAATAATATTTAAACAAAACATTTTTTACTTATAAATCCAGAAAATAATAAAATGATATATGTATATATATATATATATATATTTTAAAACAACATGTAAATATAAATTATCTTAAACATGTATATTTTCTATAATATAAATAAATTTTTAAAACTTTATATGCAAAATGTATAAATTAAAGAAAAAACATATTTGGGAAGAGGTTTTCTATTTAGTTATTTTAGATTGTTATTTATTGTACTTAGCTCGTAAATATATTCGTAAGTAATAAAAATAAGAAAGGTAAAATGTATTAAACAAATCACTATATATGAATAATGCCGAATAAAAAAATAAACAATAATATTATAGACTTACACATCATATAACACTAAAATAGAATTTATATATTTAAAAATTTGTAATGATATCAAATACATTTATAAAATGAAAAATATCCGCACTGACGTGCGAGGGTCAAAATTTAGTATCTCCATATATATAAACGTTATTTTATAAAGAAATTTGATTCTGTCTTATTTTTTTTAATTTTTCCTTTGAATTAGTCATGACAGAGACCGGGGGTTCTCATGTTATTTCCAGCACTGGTCCTGCCTGGTACCTAAAAAAAAGTGTAAGAAAATTTGTTCCATGATATCTTCTTTTTCCACACCTCCCATCGTTGATTATGTTAAATGAATTTTTCTTTGCAGATATCTATAAGTTATACATAAACTCCGGGGGAGATGAAGTCAAAGTGGGGAAAGAACTTTTGAAAACAATACAGAGGGCCAGGGGGCTACCATGTTTGCCTATGGCGGCAAAGAGAAGCACTGGGGTTTTAGTAGCACAGGACGTTTCTTGGACGATGTTGCAGAAGTGGGAGATTACACCATATCGAACACTTCAAGACTATCAGCGAATGTGTCATCTCCCATTATTGAAATCTATAAGACAGCTAGGATATCTCCACTAGTATTGACCTACTATGGTCTTTGCATGGGTAATGGAAACTACACTGTGAACCTGTGATAGTGCTCAAATTACCCAGTAGAGCTTGCTCTCTCAAATAAGAGGTACAGCTGTAGTACTTAGGGATCGAATCACGAGGAGGTAGAGAACCAATTAAATAAAATCTACTAATCAATCCTAGGTGAAGTTGGTTTATATGATGGAAATAAAAATGACAATTCCTAAAATGAGTAAGGTGGTTGCTCTAACTAACAATATGATGGGTTGTTTAAATGTAATAAAGAGTGCTAGACATAGGGCTTTTATTCAGGAATAGAGATTATAATTTCTATAAATGCTTTAACGAGTTGCTTGCATGATACTATAGATCTCAGCCGCTTAACTCAAGTGATATCTCACTGGTTAAATAATCTAGATCTCTGGCCTCAACTGTCGTATGTTGACACAGAAAAAGAGTCGATCGACATCCTTTTGAGATATCGATCGATACACCTTTCGCTCAGCGATCGATTCACATGTCGGGATATCGATCGACGGCTTCTAGATATGCCTAGGCGCAAACCGATAATGAACACTAGGTCTCAAGGAGGGCTGTCGCTCTTCTCAACAGGAGACAAGCTAACTCAAATGGATAATTCAAGATAATCAAAGATCCTAGTGATCTATATTCTAGTTAGCTAATCTAGAACAAGCATAGGGTGCAATCCATTTGATGAGTACCACAACTTAGCAATTATAGTTTGGGGCTAATCCCACAAACCTATTTAAACCATAGATCTAACAAGTAGACTACTCAGACATAGCTAAGCAATTCATGACAATGGATAGATGAAAGAATTGCATAGATAGAAATAAGTAGAAATACAAAAGGAGATGAGAAATCTCTACAATCTCTCAAAACAAATAAAACTCTAGTCTCTCTCTCACACTCTCTGCTTTGCCTCTCAAGACTTGCTTTTCTCTAAGTTGTTCAAAGCTTGCCGTCAAAAACACTTAGCAGGAATATTTAAGCATTTCCATTAGGTTAAAAACTTGTTAGGAGCAATCTTGTAATTTGGTGAAGTCTTGGTGAAGTAGTCGGTTAAACCATTTCGTCCTCGATATCGATCGATTATAATCTTCTAGTACGCGGATCTTCTCAGCTACATCGATCGACAACTCTGGATGAGTATCGATCGATTATAATCGCAATGTTGACTTCCGACTTGGTCTTGAATGGTCAACTCGGGTGTATCATCTCTTGTACTCCAAAATGCTCCAAAAACATCATTTTCTCACGAAATACTCCTGAACCTGAAATCATAGCTAACATGCTAGAAAACAGATTAAATATATAATAAAATACTAGTATACCATGGTTAAAAACGGGTAAAATCCATGGTATATCAACTCCCCCAGACTTACTCCTTTGCTTGTCTTCAAGCAAAAACAGTAGTCTTTGGAAAATGTTTGAAAACAGCAGGAACTCAAAGATTCAAAATATTAAAGTCATCACTCTATGGGTTTGCAATCCATATCTAAACATCATAATCACAGAAGTTCATTATGCCTTATCCTAGCTTAGCAACCAAACTCATCTAGTCAACAACTTAGCAAATCTCATCTGACATTCTCCTCTACTAACCTCATTTCTTAACATAAAATAAAAGTGCAGGCTTTACCTTGGGAGTATCGATCAAAGGACACATGGATTAAACTCAAACAAGTATCTGAACACACAGGCTCCCTCATCTCTCTTCTCTGAATCTCTTATTAGTTTCAATTTCAACAGGTTTCGATGCCACAAAAGTCATATAGTCCATCTCATTGACATTTGCATTGTAACTCATACATTTTTGACAAAGTGTAGCGAATAATGGGGTCTTTGGTAATTTATCTATCCCTCGTTTCCACAATGTGTGATCATCTTTGAGATTTAGAATACTGGGGTCGCAGGAGACACTCCTACCCCTCTGCCTCTCAAGAAATCATTTCAATCTTTTATAACATAAACTTAGATCTTGAGACACTGAAGAGAGAGAAGGAAGGGAACCAGAAACACACAGACTTTTTACCTTCCAGACTTGTAAGAGGATTCCGATCCAGCGATTTCCAAGCCCCAAGACAAACAAATAAGTCAGTATAGTGTTGGAGGTCAGCTTTGGTTCCTTCAAACAATCTTAGCTAGTGAATATAGATGACAGGTTGATCCACTTTAGCATCTTTAGTACTATCTGCAATCAGTAATCTAGAATGGTGCTAAAGAGTGGTTAGACAATCAAATATAAATCTATATCAATGTTCCTATTTAATACTTATGCGAAAAATAATTTTGAAAAACAATTTGAATAAAAACCAAAATAAAAACACATATTAGTAAACTCCCCCCAGACTTAAATTACACTGTCCCAGTGTAACACAGCCGGTAGTGAGGGAGATAAAATAAATCAAAATTAATAAATATAACAAGTTAGAATGATTAAACCTGATCGACAAGGTGCCGGTCGATTCGTAGTGGTGTACGTCGATCGTTAGTAATGGTCGTGTGGTGTCGAGCGATATGAATGGTAAATGTCGGTCGACGGAAACATCATTCTACTTGGATCTAATAAAAACTGCAAAATAAATCCGAAAAATAAAAGCAAAAATGAAAAATAATAAAATAAAGGAAAATAAAAGAAAACCTAATAGTGGGTTGCCTCCCACTCAGCGCTTTGTTATAGTCATTTAGCTTGACTGTGTAGGTGTGTGACTCATGGGGTGCAGAAACTACTGATTACTGGACATCAATCATCAATATTGTGTCTCCTACTGTTGAACCATGTGGCAGCGAAGCTTCTTGTGGCATCATCTGATCTTAGTTGTTTCTTATCTATCTTGAGGACTGTATCTTGAAGCTTCCTCACAGAATTTTCAATGTATTCGATGTTGCCAACCTTCCTATCGATGGTCTGGTAGGTATATACGGACAATTCCTTCAGCTCACTCTGTAATGCATCGATCTTGTCATGGATAAACTGATCTCGGTCTGCTAAGGACTCGGTGTCGATCGACGCTACTAGATGTGCGTCGGTCGTTTCGCTGAGAGTTCTGGTTGATGCAGTGTCAACTGTGTCGATCGATTATGAGCGTTGTCCTTGGTACTGCAAAGCACGTATATCGCCCTTCATTTGGCGAGTGGTTCTGCATAGGTTGTTTACTTGTTCGTGAACAGTGTCGTCAATGGTATCACAGGTCCCGTTGAGTCTCCTTTCCATATCATCCATAGCCTCGTACAACTCATGTTTGATCTCATCAACTTCTGCTGTAGTGCATGCTCTCTTCTCGTATGTTTTCATCCTATCTTCCAGTGCTGCGAACCTTGTGTCGATCGACGGTGAAGATTGTGTGTCGATCGATGGAAAAGTAGCATTCTTAGCTTGATCTTTCTTGCGAATTGATGCTAGCTCTTTCTGTAGAAGATCAATCCTCTTGCTTAACCATTCGACATTGTTGTTGAGAGGGTTGTAGACGTCTCCAATCCGTGTATTGATATAAGCAATCTCCCATTCATCTCTCTTAGGTGATGAACATTCTGGTCGGTCCTTGGATGTAGTCTTGCCGATGTCAATCGATGGTACAGGTACTCTGTCGGTCGATATTGGTGGCGTAGCTTCCTTCTCAATCATGGTTAATATGTTTCCAAGCTCCACTCTTATCTTGGCCATATCACTCTGGAAATCCTTGTAGCTGATATCCAAGGGCTGGAAAGTGTCTTCCACCAATGTGTGCATGTTTGCCTCAAGGTGTGCCTGAGCTCTCCATACATCAGTCACCATATCATCTATCTCCTCTCTACTGTAGGGTGGTGGTGGTCTGTATGCATGGTAAGGGCGTGTGTGTACTGGAAGGCGTAAGCAACTTCTGTGAAAAAGTGATGCTCTCTCCAGAATTCTCCTTATTTGCTCCTTGGTAACATGGATGATTTCACCATCAACTCCTCTAGCATAGCCAAACTCATCTATGTAGACACCATATTCATCATTTGCTTCCCATTTGAATCTCCTGGATCCATCAATACTGAAGGCACGTCGTCCAAACTCCAATCGTCTGTCGGCCGATCTGACTCTTGGTATGTCGATCGATCCGGGATATCCACCGTCGATCGATGGTGAACTCCTGGGTTGACCGAATGTATGAGGAACTGTATCCTCCCTTGTGGTGACGTGGTGGTTGTCCTGGACGTGAGTTAGGATGTCTGGATGGCCACGTTGCTGTGTGAACAGGTTTTCTGGTTCATTAGCTACTTGGAGGATGTCTGCTATGTCTTCTCTGGTTATGTGCAGAACTCTACCATCCATTGCTCTTGCATAGCCATCTGTGTCCCTGAAAATTCTAAATTCATCAGGTGTTAGTGAAACGTTCCTGATATCATAAGGCTCATGAAATCGAGATTGAGCTCTGTTGATGGCGTCGATCGATGGTGATGTGGTGGTGGCGATCGATGGTGCACGTCTAGGTGCATGGTTGGATCGATTGTTCATGGTGTTGCAGTCCTCCATTGATAAGTTGCTGAATGCTGGAAGCTGCTGGGTAAAAGGTTTAAAGGTTTGAATTTTCGTGGCTGGACCCATGTGTTGTCCTAATCGGTGAAATTCTGATTTTGTCCTTTAAGTCGTCCAGGTTAATATCGATCAATGTGATACTGGCTATGTCGATCGTTGGACGATGTCATTTTGCTGGATGAAGTAGATAATCGATCGATGGTGGGCGATTGAGGTCGATCGATTGTGGGAATCGATTTGCAAATCTGTCATTCTCCAAGTAATTTTCCCAAGCTCTCTCTTCCCAGTAGTCTGCATCATGTTCTTCACTGTGGTCTCCACTGTGGGAAGAGGTGGCTATGTCTACTGCAAAACTCTCATGAAATCCGCTATCTACCCAACTCCTTACTGAGTAATCATATTCCTTTCGGCTGGGTGGGATGGCAAAATTCGGGTAGCAATGATCTGGTAGATCGAGTTCATCATCTGGTGGGTCTCTGTCGATCGATGATATGTGTTTGTTGTCGATCTCGTC
The DNA here is from genome assembly GCF_000801105.2 of Raphanus sativus. Classification (NCBI taxonomy): domain Eukaryota; kingdom Viridiplantae; phylum Streptophyta; class Magnoliopsida; order Brassicales; family Brassicaceae; genus Raphanus; species Raphanus sativus. The sequence continues at coordinate 15,458,581 of NC_079515.1, forward strand.
TGGCTTGTTGGTGTCGATCGATGAAGTTAAGATGTTGTCGATCGATCCTGAGTACTCTGTCTCGTACTCGACTTCACAATGACAAACTGCAATGATACCAGTATCATCTTCTTTTACCACTGATTTGGCTGGTGGTTTGCCAAGCTTGACAGGGTCGTAGTGGATATCTGGATCTATCAGAGTTAAGCACATCCTGTTGGTGTTCATGTCACATATGGCTCCTACTGTAGCCATAAATGCTCTTCCCAGTAAGAGGGAAGAGTTCCAATTTAGCTTGATGTCTAGGACATGAAAATCCACAGGGATGATAGCATTACCAATATGTACTTCCAGGTCTCTGATCAAGCCTCCAGAGTTTTTCTGAGTATAATCCACAAATGTAAAGATCTCTAGTGAAGGGTCTACTTGCATGCCCAGATGGTCTGCCATGACCTTTGGTAAGATGCTGACTGATGAACCAGTGTCACATAGTGCATGAGGAAATTCAATCCCTTGTACTACACAGGGTATTGCAAACTTCCCGGGATCACTCTTCTTCTTCAAAGTAATTTTTTTCCTCATATCTTCTCTGACATTGTCAAACCTTCTTCTAATGTCATTTTCAGTCTCCCTTGTTTCTCTGAAGAACATCCACAATCTGCTTGTGAAGTAAACCTCTTCAAAAAGTTTCTCTGGTGGGATTCTGATAACTCTCTTAGTGAAACCATCAATCTCTTTTTCATTAGCTTCTCTCTTAAGGTTCTTAGGAATCTTCTCCTTCCTACTCCTTAACCTTCTTCCTTCAATTTCCTCTGATGTAGGTGTAGTGTCTGAAGGGTTACCAGTGGTCTCTGTAGGGTTAGCTTGTGGTTTTGGTGTGGGTCTGAGTGCATTGATTCGGTTGATGTCTATCAATGGTAGTTGCACTCGGTATGTGAGAGGTGCGTGTCGATCGATAGGTGGAGAAAAGGGTCGATCGATACGTTTCTCATCTTTGTGTCGATCGATGAGTGGCTCGTCTCGTCGGTCGATATCTTCGTAGGTGTGGGTGGGTGGGTATGGATAAGAAGCCGTGAATTCAGCATGTGTCAATATCCTAACTGCGTTGCAATCTGCAGTCGTATCCGGAAATGACATCGTTGATGTCGATTGATGTGGACTAGTTGGTGTCGATCGACACCATTGTGATCCACCGAAACTTAGTGAACTTTCCACTTCAAAGTCTTCTTCTTGTAGCTTCTCCTGTTTCACCACTTGCCAGAAATCATCATCTATAATGGCATTCACGTGGTGTTTCATATTTCCTTCTCCTACTTCCTTAGAAGTTCTAATTCTCCTGATTGAGTCTTCAGTCTGGACAATCTGTGTCTCAAGTTTCTTAACTTGAGTGCAAATGGTGTCTATCCTTGTGGTCAGATTGTTGAAGACAGAGTCAATTTTCCCATTGAAGTCTACTGTAAGCTTCTGCTGACCTTCTAGAACTCTATCAATCATGGCATCAAACTTACTCTCCTGGGTGGGTGGTGGTGGGTTTTGTTAAGCTGTGTTGCCGTAGTTCCTTGTGTTGGTGAAGGGTTTGTGATACTGTGAACTCTGGTTGTAGTTACTCTTCTGACCACTGCCAAAAAAGTTTATGTTTCCACTCTGGTTTCCATATCTCCGAAATCCAGAACCCCCAATGTAGTTCACATCTTCCTATGTATCATCTTCTCTAGCCTCTCCTTCTTCAGCTGAGCAGACTGGCTGCCCCAGAAATGCATGTAAAGCATCTATCTTGGCTCTGACTTCATTCATCTAGTCTTTCCCGATGGCTGCAACCGATTTCTTCTTGTCAGAGTCAGTGTTCTTGGTGCTGCTGCTGTTGGCTAGGTTCTCAATAAGTCTTACAGCCTCTATTGGATTCTTAGTGTTGAAGTTCTCCTCGCTAGCAGTATCAAGAGCCATCTGAAGAGCTTGCAAAGTAGGTAGTCCTCAGGGACTCCATCCATACGAATAGCAGCGATAAGATCCTCGAAAATCTCCAGATGGTCCATAAGATGCTCGTGTGATAGCCTAGAATAAGGTATCTGAGACACGAGAGAGTAGTACTGAGGCTTGAGCTCGAAGTTTGGTTTCTGAATCTCTGGAAGTCGAATAGCTGATCTGTTGGTGTAGAACTCGTCTGGACGATTGTAGTCTGCCAACGATAGTGTTTGAGCTTCTCCTATAGCCTCAACTTCAGGCTCAGGGATTATGTTTCCCTGTGCATCTAGCTTCTGACCTGTTGCATTACGCAGATGACCATCTTGGTCATACAGGTTTCCATTCTCGCCCTGCGTGAGGATAACAATCGCGACCATGCTTCGCGGTATAGTATCGATCGATGTACTGTGAGTAGTATCGAACAATGAGGATCGGCGAACGGTATCGGTCGATGGTGCTGTCTGAGTGTCGGTCGACTGTTGAACGTGAGTGTCAGTCGACGGTACTGCGGTTCTGTCGATCGATGCGGAGCGTAGGTCTTTACGGATTGAGCGTTCCAAGTTTGCAGGATCCTCTGAGAATAATAGTTGATTTCCCCTATTGCTTCTGGTACTGCTGGGCATGTACCTGAAAAGACAAGAAAAATTTTAATGAGAAAAGGGGTAAAAGAAAAACCTAAGATTAATAAGATTAAACTAATGGCGATCAAAATTCCCCGGCAACGGCGCCAAATTTGATAGTGCTCAAATTACCCAGTAGAGCTTACTCTCTCAAATAAGAGGTACAACTGTAGTACTTAGGGATAGAATCACGAGGAGCTAGGGAACCAATTAAAAAAATTCTACTAATCAATCCTAGGTGAAGTTGGTTTATATGATGGAAATAAAAATGACAATTCCTAAAATGAGCAAGGTAGTTGCTCTAACTAACAATATGATGGGTTGTTTAAATGTGATAAAGAGTGCTAGACATAGGGCTTTTATTCAGGAATGGAGATTATAATTTCTATAAATGCTTTAACAAGTTGTTTGCATGATACTATAGATCTCAGCCGCTTAACTTAAGTGATATCTCACTGGTTAAATAATCTAGATCTCTGGCCTCAACTGTCGTATGTTGACACAGAAAAAGAGTCGATCGACATCCTTTTGAGATATCGATCCATACACCTTTTGCTCGGCGATCGATTCACCTGTCGGGATATTGATCGACGGCTTCTAGATATGCCTAGGCGCGAACCGATAATGAACACTAGGTCTCAAGGAGGGTTGTCGCTCTTCTCAACATGAGACAAGCTAGCTCAAATGGATAATTCAAGATAATCAAAGATCCTAGTGATCTATACACTACAAGAAATCTGGGTATTTATAGCAGAACAGTATAGCGTTTTTTCGGATTGTGCTATTGTTGACATACCTCTTACTTTTAGATAGCGTTCGCGAAAATACAAACGCTATGTTATGTTGGTCCAATTTTAATTCTACAAACACTTTGTCAAAACATAGTATACATAGCACTTTTAGTTTTGAAACGCTATGCATGACTAAAGCGGGAAAATAATTGATTTTTCCTCTCACCCTTGTTTCATTTTCCCTCTCACTCCATTTTATTTTCCTCCAAATATCTTAGACTCTAAACCTTATACCCTAAAACTAAAATTTTAAACACAACCCTAAACTCAAAATAAAAACTTTAAACCCTAATATTTTAACATCAAATCTTAAATTTAACTTCAAATCTTAAATATAAATTAAAAATTAATATTTTCAAAAAATAGTCTCAAATCTTAATACTCCTAAACTATAAACACAAACTTCAAACTTTAATATGTTAACAACAAATCTAAAAACTAACCAAAATATTATAGATAAACCCAAAGATTATTTCTTTTTCAACAATTAATCTTAAATCTCAATACTCTAAACCTTTAACGTTATACCCCAACATATATTCTAAACTCATAACTTTAAATTTAAACTCTAAATAAAAACATTTCAAACTTAAATCAAATTCTTAAAATAAATTCAAACTTACTTTCAAACTTTGACTTAAAATCTTAAATCAATACCCCCAAGCCTTTAATCCTCAAACCCTATATACATATCATACCCTAAATCAGTCACATACCTTTAAACTCTAACTAAAAGTCTAGCTCTAAAAAACATACTTCAAAGGAGCTTGAGTGCGGCGGAGATTGGGGAAAAACGTGGTGTGGTGGCATTATTAGGTTTAGATAGGTTTAACTATAGTAAATTGGTTTAGTAGGTTAGTTAATAACCCAATTTGTAACTGCAAACCTTGTCAATCAAAATTCAATTTGTAAAAGTATCAATTTGTCAATCGATTTAATTATAAATTAATTTCTAAATTTTGTTTTATTTTAAAATAATTAAATAAAAATAAATAATTTTATAAATAAATAGTTTTAATTTATGATATAGGATCTATATTCTAGTTAGCTAATCTAGAACAAACATAGGGTGCAATCTATTTGATGAGTAACACAACTTAGCAATTATAGTTTGGGGCTAATCTCACAAACCTATTTAAACCATAGATCTAACAAGTAGACTACTCAGACATAGCTAAGCAATTCATGACAATTGATAGATGAAAGAATTGCATAGATAGAAATAAGTAGAAATACAAAAGGAGATGAGAAATCTCTCCAATCTCTCAAAACAAATAAAACTCTAGTCTCTCTCTCACACTCTCTGCTTTGCCTCTCAAGACTTGCTTTTCTCTAAGTTGTTCAAAGCTTGCCGTCAAAAACATTTAGCAGAAATATTTAAGCATTTTCATTAGGTTAAAAACTCGTCAGGGACAATTTCGTAATTTGGTGAAGTCTTGGTGAAGTAGTCGGTTAAACCATTTCGTCCTCGATATCAATCGACAACACAAGATGTGTATCGATCGATTATAATCTTCTAGTACGCGGATCTTCTCAGCTACATCGATCGACAACTCTGGATGAGTATCGATCGATTATAATCGCAATGTTGACTTCCGACTTGGTCTTGAATGGTCAACTCGGGTGTATCATCTCTTGTACTCCAAAATGCTTCAAAAACATCACTTTCTCATGAAATGCTTCTGAACCTGAAAACATACCTAACATGCTAGAAAACAGATTAAATATATAATAAAATACTAGTATACCATGGTTAAAAACGGGTAAAATCCATGGTATATCAGCCTGCACTTCGCTGAGATTGTTCTTACTGACGATAGCTCGTTCTATTCTCTTGGCAGGCGTTTGTTCGATATATATATTCAGATACCGTCGAAACTCCTCTGCTAATGTAAATAATTAAATCATTTGAATTCTTTACTAACTTAAACTTCTCACAGGAGAGGTTGGTGGTTAAAAACTTGAACATTAAAGAAGAATCTGGTGGTTCGGGTATGCCCATTTTTACGAATATTATTATCAAATAAATACAAATTGTGTTTACACATAAATCTTAATAAAATTATAAAATATAAGTAAAAATGAAGAAAATATAAGTAAAAATTATAAAAATATAAGTAAAAATTATAAAAATATAAGTAAAATATAATTTTTAAATATGCGATTTTATATTAACAATTTATTTTAGTAAATTTTAGTGATAATATTAACAAATATTGCTATACAATTAACTTTATAAAATTATTTTTAATAACTATTAACGGAGTTGAATTAGTTTAAAAAGAATTCTGTGATATTTTATATTATATATATGATATTAGGAAAAATAAGTAAAAATATGTTATTAAAAGTTTGCTTAAAGCATCTAAAAGTGTTGGACCGCCATTGTATGTGATACGTGGTGAACTGACTGAAAAAGCTGACGTATATTATCACCAGCCAAAAGAAATAATTAGATGAAAAATTAAAAGCGTAACAGATTTATATTTAAACTATATGATCTTGTACCTTTACTATTCTTAATCTTTTTATTTGTCTATTCCAGTACTATATTTTGCAACTAAATTATGCTAGTAATCAATCAAAACTAAAAGGATATGGAATATTTACCCCGAACAGGGTTCAAAAGCTTAAAGTAGTTTTTTTTATCCATTGAAATTAGGTTTTGATATTGGCTTCAAAAATGCGGGTTATTTTGATTTAGTAGACACATATTTGTTATATATAAAATATATATGGCTTGTATTAAAAATATTGATTTATACTAATTTGAGCAAGCATTTGCGTTTTTCGGAATTTGTTCAAATATATTCAAAGATGAAATTTGTATGTTTAGTATAGAAATTAGAAAATGAGGTAAATCTATACTATTAGAAGCGATTCTTGTCACATTCATTTTTGTGTATATTAACTATCAACCTACACAAATATAAAACTAAGTATATAAAACATTGTTATATATTTTTATTCTAAACCTAACATGTTTTCTAAATAAATATATTATAAATCTAAAGTAAAATTTCAGTCTGAGACATATGTTTCTTTATTAAAAATTAGATTTTAAATATTTTCGCAAATCTATATGATTTAAAATCTTGGTTTTAGTAAAATTGGCTTTCATTTTTTACAAACTAAAATCTGTTAAGTTGCGGCTCAAGCCCAGCCGACACCTTGTCTCTAACGACAACTCCCGGAAATATTTTCCTCTTGTGAACTGACACCTTATGTCTACCGAGAACTCCCAGATACTACAAACCCATATTCTGCTTCTTGGCAAGCTGTGTGAACATTCTTAGCATATGTTTCCAAAGGCAACAGGGTAACCATTGATCACTTTATAAATATACAGAGAGGTTTTAAAAATCTATACCATATATAAGATGATACAAACAAATATTGTCATAATATAATAAATTTTTATCACTTACAAAATTTCCTTGAATGTAAACTCCAACTTTATTCGTTCTTTCCTCCTGTACATTGAATCGTCTCCAGATCATCCAAATCTAAAACTTGTCCAATAACATCTGTAAATTTTTTTTTTTGAAGTGTTAATTAAGTACATATTATGATGATAAAAATATCTATATATCTATACTAATAAACACATACCAACCAGGATGTACGTATTAGGTTTCCCACTTACTATGGTTTGGAAATCAACCATATTAAGGAAATTGTCGTCATTCTTGAGAATTGGCTCCTTGATTAAAGTGTTCTGCACAAAATACATTCGGTAGACATGATCTTTTGTTCTATAAGAACCAGCGGCAGCAGTCAAAGAAAAGTTATCAATGTTATTCCACACTCCAACAGGAACCTTGCTAGCCAATTCACCCATATAAGTTTTTTTTACATGAGGCATGGATTTTAGTTCCCTTCAAAAATATTAAAAAAATAGATCGTTAGTTTCTGTCTTAACAAATAAAAATTTAGAGATCGAAGATCTATATAGAACTTAACACTTACATGTGCATTAGATAGGATTAGTTCCAATGAATCACCTGCAATTTTAGAGTAATGTATCCATGAATGGATGACTTCAACTTGTAAACACCAAATAGTCTTGTGTGGTTTGACGTTTTTCAAGAAGGATAGCTGCATATTAGTGACCATGCTTGCTTTTTGTATCGATTGTTTTGTTGTAAAAGGTGTACTTTTTTGCATCAATAGTTTTTCTGTATAATCGAGATGGTATCTTTATAATAGGAGCACTACAAGAAAACATATTTTTTACAACGCCCGTATCCGTTGTAAATTCGTCGTAAATGGGTCTTTACGACGAATTTACCTCGAATGGCATTTTGTTGTTAATCGTTCGTCGTAAAGGAATATTCGTCATAAACGCCACGTAATATTTACGAGTAAATGAATTCGTCGTAAAGCAGAAGGAAAGAATTCGTCGTAAAGCAGAAGGAAAGAATTCGTCGTAAACATCATGTAAAGCTTCGTTGTAAATAACTCGTAACTTTCGACGTAAAGACGTTGTAAATAATTCGATGTAAAATACTCGTAAATCCTCGATGTAAATATGTTGTAACATTTAGAAGGACTTTACATGTCCATCGTTGTAAACTCTATGTAAATTTTTACAACGTATTTACGACTACTTCGATGTAAATTCGTTGTAAATTTTACAAAAAATCTACATCTTTTATCATTATTTATAATATTATTTTTATTTATTATTTTATTATTATTTATAATAAAATTGGAAATTTAAAAATTAAAATTTTAAATAATAAAAACAATTGTTTAGAAAATAAATATATCATAAAAATATTTAAGTTTTAATATTTTACAAAACGAAATTATAAAAAAAAAAAATACGGGAGCGTCACATCATCGAAGTAATCGGTCCCGCAGAGGCTGCTAGATCGGTAGATTTGGGATCCCGTTGTTGCATCCCGAGAGCTTCCCGTCTAGCCACCAATGCTCTCTGCATGTTCGGGTTTCCCACCGCCATAACATCCAATAGGTTCTCGAGAGAGTCCAAACGGACCTGCTGGCTATCCAATCGAGCCTGCATCTGAGAAGTCTCCTGGTCCCGTCTCGAAGATTATGACGAAGTCGCCCTTGTGACTTCATTAATAGAACCTATTCCCACCGTCCGTCCCTTCTTTTTTGGAGCCACCTAAAAAAAATATATTAAATAGTTAATTATGTTGAAATATTCAAATTAGTTTAAACTAGCTTTTAAATTTTACTTCTTCGAAGATCCTGTCGACCTCTTCCATCGTCAATTTGACGGGTAGCCCATCCGGAGACTGCTTGGTTAGTTGCGTCTCTCGCTCTTCAACCCGAGCAGCCACACTATTGAAGAGTTTCTCGGATGCAGGATCAACAAAAGTCCCGTCCGGTGTGACGTGAGTCATCTTGAAGAGGTCAGACAGAGACGGAAAAACTCCGGTCTTCTCAAACTACAAAACAATAAAAATAAAAAATTAAATATTGAAACTAAAACTTATTAATAAAATAAATATTACGACTAAAACTTACAACTTCGAGACGGATCCCAGCATGAGGTTTTTGCCCGGTTCTATGAATCATAGGCAAATGACCGTCTTTATCCTTGGTCCTACGGGAAGCGGAGCAGGAGTTGGTCTTCCGGATCGAGTTGGGTAGCTTCCAATAGGCGATGAGGCCATCCCATACATTCTTGGTGACCTCAGTGGGCTTCCCGTCATAACCGTAGATCTCCCACTTGTCCTTCCAATCTGAGACCGTGTTGGTAAGGCGGATCTTCGCCTTTGCCTGGAATTCCTTCTTCACCCTTTCGGTGATTCCTAAGGACCAGTGCCACATTTGCTGAAACAAACAAAATTATGAAAACATTAATAATTAATAAAATTAAATATTAAAAAAATTCAAAAATTTACCGCAAAACATTTAAACCAAGTGGTCTTGACGTGATCTAGAGTCAAGGTCCAGTTTGGATAAGGCCCGTCGAAGTATCCCTTAATCGACTGTGGAACGCTCTTGGAAACACGGTTGTTGGCCCCAAACCTGCAAATTGAACCAACTTGTTAATTAAAAATATAAAATTGATTTGAATTTTTAAAAGTATAAATGTACTTACCAATAAGTACCCGGCGGTCTATCGGGGTCCAAAACGTCCCTACAAGAAAACACGCAGATTCTGAGGGAAATACCGAGGGAAAATGAGTTCCTCGGAAATTTCGGACAAAATATCGAGGAAATACCGAGGAAACCAAGAAATGGGGTTTCCTCGAAATTTCCTCACTATTTTTTGAGGAAATTTCGAGGAAGACCAACTTCCTCTGTAATTTTCGAGGGGATACCGAGGAAACCAGGGTCTTCGGAAAAAATCGACGGATATTTCTAATATTTCGACGACATCTTGTAGCCGTTAGAGAGCCGTTGGGAGAGCCGTTGGGGGATTTAAACAATTTCGAGGAAATTTCGAGGAAATGCCTGTTTCCCTCGATATTTCCTCGATATTTCCTCAGTATGCCAGGAGGATTTCATCTATAAATACAGCCACCCCTCTTCCTCTTCGTTCACTCCATTTCTTTTCTTCTTCTCTCCTAGTCTCACGAATTTGATTCCAAAAAAAACATGTCTTCTTCAAATTATTTTCGTTCTTGGATGGATCGACCTCATTTGTATCCGGACACGAGATTACTTACGGAAGAATACAATCAAGGTATAATCGAGTTCATGAGGGTAGCTCGCAAACAACCGGAAGCAGAAACAGGTAAGTTAAGATGTCCTTGCTCTAATTGTAAAAATAGAAAAGTTATTAAAGAGTGGGATGTTTGGACTCATCTATTATTGAGTGGGTTTACACGAAGTTACAAAATTTGGTATCATCATGGGGAAACTGATTATGAACTTGGTAGTACTAGCGAACCTCAGCCGGCGGTTAGATTAGAAGAACCAATTAGGGCGGATGTAGATTATGGTGTAGGTACTGAGCAGATGATAAATGATCATTTTAGAAGGGAAGATTTACCCAATGCAGAAGCTAGGAGATTTTATGAAATGTTGGATGCTGGAAAGCAACCATTGTACGAAGGTTGCAGAGATGGTCATTCAGCTTTATCATCTGCTATGAGACTGATGGGCATTAAAACAGATTATAACTTGGCTGAAGACTGTGTGGATGCGATAGCTAATTTTGTTAAAGGTATTCTACCTGAGGATAATGTAGCTCCAGGTTCATACTACGAGGTTCAAAAACTCGTAGCTGGGGTTGGTTTATCTTATCAGGTAATAGATGTATGCAGCGACAACTGCATGATTTATTGGAGGGTGGATGATCAGCGGACTACATGCAAATTTTGTGGGAAGCCTCGTTATAAAGATACTAGTGGAAGAGTTCCAGTGCCATATAAAAGGATGTGGTATTTGCCTTTGACGGAAAGGTTGCAGAGGTTGTATCTTTCACAACGCACAGCGCAACGAATGAGATGGCATGCGGAGCACTCAACAGATGGTGAGATTAGACATCCTTCAGATGCAAAAGCGTGGAAACATTTCCAATCAAAGTATCCCGACTTTGCGTATGAGAGAAGAAATGTCTACCTTGGATTATGTACTGATGGTTTCAGCCCGTATGGGAAGAGTGGAAGACAATATTCTCTATGGCCAGTCATTGTTACACCATACAACTTACCCCCAAACTTGTGCTTGCGACGAGAGTTTTTGTTTCTCTCCATTCTCGTTCCCGGACCAGAGCATCCTAAGAGATCACTTGATGTGTTTCTTCAGCCACTAATATATGAGTTGCAACAACTATGGGCTCAAGGTGCTGAAACATACGATATTTCGTGTAAAGAAAACTTTCAAATGCGGGCAGTACTAATGTGGACAATAAGTGATTTTCCAGCATATGGTATGTTATCTGGATGGACAACGCATGGAAGGCTATCATGTCCATATTGTCAAGATAACACTGATGCTTTCCAACTAAAACACGGAAGGAAAACGTGTTGGTTTGACTGTCACAGGAGATTCCTACCACCTGATCATCCATATCGTAGGAGTAGGAATTTGTTTACTAAGAACAAGAAGGTGTTTGACAGTCCACCTGCGGAAATTAATGGGAAAAGTTTGAAGACACAACTAAGAGATTTTGGTGCAGAAAGGACGCCAGACATCGGTGGACATGCGCGTTTTCCGGTAGATGCTGTTGGAAACCTACATAACTGGCACAAAAAAGTATATTCTGGGATCTGCCATACTGGGAGGATCATTTGCTAAGGCATAATTTAGATGTCATGCATAAAACAAAGGATAATTTGAAGTCAAGACTGGATTTAGTCGATATATGTGCTCGTTCAGAACTTCATGTTGATGAGAATGGTAGGGCTCCTTTTCCCATATACTGACTTGATGCAGAAGGAAAAGATGCATTCTTTGATTGGATTTCAAACGATGTGGAGTTTCCAGACGGTTACGCATCTAATTTGCGTAACTGTATCGACAGAAAAGAAGGAAAGTTTATTGGCTTAAAAAGTCACGATTGTCATGTGTTGATGCAGCGCTTACTTCCGTTTGTTTTCAAGGAACTATTACCACGAAATGTTTATGAAGCAATTGCAGGGATAAGTGCTTTCTTCCGCGATTTATGCGCCAGATCAGTGACTCTTGAAGGTATTGAAAATCTGAAGACTAACATAGCCGTGATTCAGTGCAACCTTGAGAAGATATTTCCTCCCTTATTTTTTGATGTTATGGAGCATCTTGTTATTCACTTGGCAAGAGAATTGGAACTTGGTGGTCCTGTGCAGTATAGATGGATGTATCTGTATGAGCGGTATATGTTCCATTTGAAGAAAATGGTGAAAAATCTAAGTAGGGTGGAAGGTTCTATAGTCGCACAAATGATCAATGAAGAAATTTCAAACTTTGCTGAATACTACTTTCCAGCAGAAGTTCAGACCAAAAACAGAAGACCTGCTCGGCATGATGATAGAGGCGAACGGGCAACATACCATGTTACGGTTCCTGACATTTTCACAGATGTTGGACGACTTAGCGGAAAATCAAAGGACCGTCGACTTACTGAGCAGGAGCGCAGTCATTTGCAAACATATTTGCTCACCAACTGCGAAGATGTTCTTCAATATGAGAGGTAAGTTTATTATCTTACAAAATGTTATTTTAACAAATTAACATTTATATCTTAATTAATTACATTTTTGTCTATCACAGGATTTTCATGGCAGAAAAGCGGTTCGAATATAGATACGCTACTGAGGCAGAACTAGAAGAAATGAAGCAAAGAGAATTTGCTGGATGGATGTTTACTTATGTGAGTGCCTTAAACAAATTAAAAAATCATTTATCACATATTTATACTCATATATATGTGCTATTAATAGGTGTCTGCTGGTTTGGCCAGAGGTGAAACATTTGACGATTGGATACGCGAGATGGTGGTTGGACCAAACTATGTTGTGAAGTCATATCCGAGATTTTGTACTCGAGGATATGCATTCACAACTGAAAAGACGAAACGTTCGCGTACGACCTATGATGCTGGTGTTTGTTCTGCATCGGGAGATGATGTATACTACGGACACATACATGAGATTTTGGAAATCAAGTATTTGGGCTTGCTTGGATTGCGCTGTACTGTTTTTTATTGTGATTGGCACGACATCACTCCAGATCGAGGTGTGAGAACAGATGCATTTGGTGTTACATCAGTTAATTCGAGACGAAAGCTGCAATATTATGATCCTTTCATTCTTGCTTCTCAGGCCGATCAAGTAAGTAAATGTTAATTATTCAGAATGATTGGTCATCATGTGTAATAATTTAAACTTGTACTAAAAATTTTAAAATGTTACAGGTTTGTTATATCAAGTACCCCCAGATAAGGAACAGAGATGATCCATGGGATACTGTTACCAGACTCAACCCGAGAGGCCGAGTTCAGGGGAGTTCTGAGCTGGAAGACCCACTACAACCAATCACATCCAGTAACTTAAGTGCAGCAGAAGATGTAGCAGGAGTTGGCCTTGTAGTAGATTTCACCGACTTCGCAGAGGAAGCCGTCGTTCACGCACAGGATGAACCAGTTATTGGAGAGTTTCACCAAGATCCAGATTCAGATTCATCTGCTGATGATGAGTCGGAATCAGAGTAGTTTTTTTTTTTCAAATGTATTTCGAGGAAATTTCGAGGGAATTTAGGGTTTCCTCGAAATTTCCTCGGAATGACCCTTAACGGTTTAGGGGTTTGATTGAAAACACCTTGTTCCTCGAAATTTCCTCGAAATATTTCGAGGAAATTTCGACGACCAAGATAATTTTAGGGGTTTGATTTAAAACACTTTGTTTCCTCGAAAATTCCTCGAAATATTTCGAGGAAATTTCGAGGGTGCATAAATTTTTTTGTGCTTCCTCGAAATTCCCTCGAAATATTTTGAGGAAATATCGAGGACATTGAAAATTTTTGGGTTTTCCTCGAAATTCCCTCACAATATTTCGAGGGAATTTCGAGGAACATGGGGTTTTAAACCGAAAACAACGTTTTGCGGATTGAATAACACGTATATAACCTTCATTAAGTGTCTTAGCCAGATTATAAAGTCAAACTTTAGGGTTTTAACCGGAAAACAATGTTTTGCGGATTGAGACGAAAACCACACAACATAAGATAAACACTTATACATTTTAATAAAAGTTAAAGGAAATACTTACAATAATTTTTGTAATTGTGTTATTTCATTGTTTATGATCATCTATACAAAGAAACCTCATTATTATGAATTACACTTGTATAAGAAATGACATAGGGGGAAAAAATCGATGTTTTCAAAACCCCAAACCCTCATTCCTCGAAATTTCCTCACAATATTGTGAGGAAATTTCGAGGAATGTTTTCCTCAGACTGTTTTTCATTAACCAGGAAACCCTAGCCGCAAATAAGAGAATTTCGAGGAAATTTCGACGACCACATTAAAAATTGTGAGGAAATTTCGACGGACTCTGTCCGTCGGACCCCTCATAAATTAGGTTTTCATTTTTTTCTTCCCCATTTCTCTCCTTCTCGATTTCTCCTCTCCTCTCTCGCGGCTCCTCCTTCTCCTCTCCTCTCTCTTCCTCGCGGCTTCTCTCCTCCTCCTCTCCTCTCTTCTCTCTTCCTCCACGGATCTCCTCTCCTCTCCTCTCTTCCTCTCGGCCTCCTTCCTCTCCTCTCTTCCTCTCCTCTCTTCCCATGTAAGTAATTCATCTCTTCTCTTCCTCTCTTCATAGATCTCGAAATTTAGGTTGTTAGATAGAAAATTCTAGGATTGAATGGATAGTTTAGGATTTGCATGTTTTAATTGTTGTTTGGATTGTTGGTATATATTTTTTTTTGATTTATTTTGTGTTTTTGATTTTTTAAAACGTTTTTTTTTTTATTTTTTAAAACGTTTTTTGATTTTTTTAAACGTTTTTTTGATTTTTTAAAACGTTTTTTGATTTTTTTAAACGTTTTTTCATTTTTAAAACGTTTTTTTGATTTTTAAAACGTTTTTTGATTTTTAAAACTATTTTTATATATTAAAACTATTTTTTTATTTATTAAACTATTTTTAATATATTAAAACTATTTTTGTAATTATTAAACTATTTTTAATATATTAAAACTTTTTTTTGTAATTATTAAACCATTTTTAATATATTAAAACTTTTTTGTAATTATTAAACAATTTTTAAATATTAAAACTTTTTTGTAATCATTTAATAATTTATTAAAATATTTAAACTATTTTTATATATTTAAACATTTTTTTGTTATTATTAAACAATTTTAATATATTAACAAATTAAATAAATAATTGTATATATTAAATAAAATTTATTTATATAAAGGTCTCAAGAGGAACAGACCCGCTCTCGACAGCGTCGTGGTCGTGGTGGTTCGGGGAGCGGCTCCATTTCGGGTTCCGCATCGCCCTACAGCTCCTACCAGACATCTCCCTCTCCATTTCCCTCTCATTCTCCTCCCGCTCCCGGTGTGGCACCCACTCCTGCTCCTGCTCCTGCTCATCAGGCACTTCTGAGAGTTGCGGAATTTGTTCGACAGCCGGGTCGTGACCATCTTCCATATCTCACTCAGTATCCACGCGGACGGGGTCAGACATGGTAATTAAACCTATTTTTTTTTCATTAAAATTTGATTCATTTTAAATAATTAATTCTTTTTATTAGGTTCGACCGATCTGGGAACGGGATCAGCGGATGGATCAACAGTATGATGTACTCGTCCCTCGAGAATGGACATCCGACTTTCACCGACTTCCCTCTCGAGAAGCAGCATATGTGGTTTCAACAGTTTGCGGTAAGTATTCTATTTTTTACTTATTTTTTAATCTTTAATATTAATTTTTTACTAATTGTGTTTTATTTTCAGCAACAATTCAATTGGAATGCCGATGATACGTTGTTTATCTATTACCACTTCGTCCATAAAGTTATGGACAACTATGGGAAGCAGATGCACTCGTGGAAGAAGAAGTGGGAAATAAACAAGGTTTGTTTTTATTTATGAAACAATTTTTTAATTTTTTAAAATATTTTTTTAATTACTTAACAATTTTTTTTTAAAGGTTCCAAAGGGGATGGACCCGACGGTCTGGCGGGAGTTGGGTGTGCATTGGAGTAAGAACGAAGTGAGAGCAACTTCTTCCACCAACTCCACCAACCGCAAGAGCGACCGTAAGGGGAAGGGCATGTACGTCCATAACTTGGGTGCTCAATCTTTAGCCAGTCTCGGGGATCGCTTGGTAAGCTTGTCGGTTTTTATTATATTATTTAAGATTCTAATATTTTTTGTGCATTTCTTTTAATTACTAATGTTTGTTTAATTTATGTTTTTTTCAAGGCAGAAGAAAATGAGGGGGAGCCGGTTGATCATCTCCGCCTAATAAAGACGGCGTATACCAACAAGAAGACCGGCGAGATTGATGATGGTGTTGTGAGGGATGTGGTCACCCTCATCGACAGTCAGATGGAAGAGGAAGTGTCTCAGCTTCAAACCGAGGATGACGATTCGACGGAATCGACCGGCTTGCCTCGGGTTCGGATCAACCAAATCGTTGAAGCGGTAAGTTCATTTTTTAAAGTTCAATCCATTTTTTATATTATTTAAACGTGACACTTTCTTTTTCAGTCGGTTCCAAAGAAGAAGGGCCGTTTGTTCGGTTTGGCTCGTCGGTCTCCCTCCGTTCCGTCTGCTTCTGCACCACCATCGTCCTATGTTGATCAAGAAGTCCTTCTGAGTCAGATGAGGGACAAGGATGCTCGCATATCTGCGCTGCAGTCCATGATGGCGAGTCAAGAGGCGGGCTGGGAGGCACAGAGGAAGCTGAACGAGCAAATGATGGCGATGATGAGGAGCATGAACCCGAACGCCAACGTGGACTTCCCGACCATGCCAGACTCGGACTTCCAAACCCCGTAGTTTAATTTCTTTTAAAAACTCTAAATGTTTTCTTTTGTTTTGTATGACTTTGAATTTTAAATAATATGTTTTCAATTTAAATTTTAATTTTATATTTTCGAATTTAAATTTTAATTTTATATTTTCGAATTTAAATTTTAATTTTATATTTTCGAATTTAAATTTTAAAAATATTTTTAAAAAAAAAAATAATTTTCAATATATTCCGAGGAACAGCTGTCCTCGGTATATACCGAGGGACGTTTCCTCGGAATATTCCGAGGGATAGTTTCCTCGAAAATTTTCTAGGAACGCAGCCCTCGAAAATTTTCGAGGAAACTGTCCCTCGAAATATTCCGAGGAACAACGGTCCTCGAAATTTTCGAGGAAAATGACCCTCGAAATTTTCCGACGAAACTCTTTCCTCGAAAACTTTCGTAGGTCTTTTCCCTCGGTATAATCCTCGGTATATACCGAGGGAGTTGTTCCTCAATATATACCGAGGACCTCTTCGACGAAGTACAGTCCTCGAAATATCCTCGGAATTGTGTTTCCTCGAAATTCCGTCACAAATTTTCGAGGACATTTCGAGGGAAAATGAAATTTCGAGGAGATTTTTTCGAGGGACATTTTCCTCGGTATTTCGTCGGAATACGCTAATTCCGACGAAATACCGAGGAAAATGTCCCTCAGTATCAGCGTGTTTTCTGGGCAAGCAAATCCTCCACCGTATATCTTGTGTATGGTGCATGAGGAGGCACCCACAAGTCTGAATGAACACCTGCCTCTGGGATGGGCTGCTGGTGGAGGAGGTGGAGGCATCTGAGGTGCGGGAGGAGGAGGGCTCCAAACTCTCTGAGATATCTGAGAGTCCGGAACTGCATTGGAAGATGTTTGGCCGCCGGAAGAAGATGTCCCGACACCGTCACCAAACATCTCGGAATAAGTCAGTGCTGCAGGTTTTCGCCTACGAGCCATCTAAATTTAAAAAAAAGATTAATTAAAAATCAGAACATAATTAAATATTATAATTATGCTTCCTAAACTAACCATCTAAAATAATTCCCTAAACTAATTCCCTAAATCCCTACACTAACCAAATAAACTAATTATTAAAAAAAAAACTAACTAGAGAGAGAGAGAAGTTACCTTAGAGAGAGAGAGAGAGAGAGAGAGAAAGAGAGAGAGAGAGAGAGGGGTTGTGAGGAATGAACGAGGAGTCCTTGGCCAGAGGCGTCGATTATATATAGGAAACAACCTTCCTCGTAAATTCGTGCTCCATGCAGATGTCCGGCGGTAGGTTGTACGGCGTAAGAATAACTGGCCACAAAGAATATTGTCTCCCAGACATACCAAATGGACTAAATCCATCGGTGCATAACCCAAGATAGATATTCCGAATATTTGTAGCGAAATCTGGTTATACCTGGTTGAAATGTTTCCACGCTCTTGCATCTGATGGGTGAGCGACCTCGCCATCCTTCTGGACATGTTCAGCATGGCACCTCATCCATGCAGTAGTCCTCTTCGATTGGTATAATCTTTTTAACCTGTTTTTAATTGGTAGGTACCACATCCTTTGGTACGGTACCCTATTCCTCCCACGTCCTTGAGGCTTGAATCGTGGTTTCTTGTAGAATCGACACTCTTCTAACTTCTCATCATCCTTCCAGTAGATCATGCAGTTGTCGATGCAAACATCTATCATCTCCGAAGGCAACCCAAGACTATAAACCAATTTCTGAATCTCATAATAAGATTCAGCTGACACGCTGTCTTGTGGCAAATACTCTTTGAACAACTCCGCCCAAGTATCCATGCAATTCTCAGGTAAATTATGATCCGTTTTAATGTTCATCATCTTAGCTGCTATATACAATTTAGAGAGACCTTCTCTACAACCAGTGTAGATTGGTTGATTTGCAGCATCTAGCATTTCATAAAATATTTTTGCATCCAAATTATGTTCTTCTACATTTCCAGTTTCATGAGCTATTGTTGTAGTTGTTTCTAAAAATGCATCAGTAATCATGTCTTGAACCCTATCATGATCTACCATCTGCTCTTCCTGATGATAATAGATTCATTATGCAAATGATTTGGTTCTTCACTCTTAACAGCATCCTCAAAATTATTACTACTACTAGCTTCATTTCCACCATAATCCTCTCCATGTTGATACCAAATATAATATTGTGGTGTAAATCCTCTAATTACTAAGTGCTTCGATACTGTTTCACTACGAGCAAATTTTGAATTCTTGCATTTCCAACAAGGGTAGAACATCTTACCGCTTTCCTGCGTGATCAGTGTACAGCCTGCCTGGTGCATGAATGTCTCTAGCCCGCTTAGAAATGCATCCGTCACTCTACCGGCAGAATCTTTATGCAAATACATCCAACTTCGTAACTCGTAAATATTATAGCCATCAGCCATTTTTTCTTTTTTTCTTTTTTCTGGATTTTTTTCTTTGAATTCGTTTATGTGTTGTTAGAACTTAGAAATGACCATATATATAGACAATTTTCGAATTTGGTAGGTGAAGGTATAACATGGATTTTACAACGAAAATGTTTACTACGGTTTTACATCGTTTTTACATCTCATTTACAACGAATTTACAACGAAGTTTGTTAATTTAAAGTCCACTAATTACATGTTTCCACCTAAAACGACGGTAAAATGATTCGTCGTAAATCACTCGTACATGTACAACGAGTTTACGACGAACTGTCCTTTTACACATAAAGTCCACGTAAACTTACGTCTGTTTTACGATGAAAATGTTTCGTTGTAATTTTACAACCCCTTTACGATGAAAGTTTATTTCTTCCTAACTTCATCGTAAACACCACGTAAATTTACGAGGAATTATTTTTCTCGTAAACTGTCATTGTTACAAACACGTTTTCTTGTAGTGGAGGGGTCTGTAATCGATAGAGGTTGACGCAAGAGTAAAATATTAGGTAATCAATGTAGGTTACCAAAGACCTGGCTACAAAGTATAAGTAGATTTGTCTTGATATACTTTGGTTGATAGAAATAAGGAAAATGATAACAAATTGTCGTCAAAAATAAACTTGTATACCAAGTAATTTAATCATTTTCTGTTTTCTGTTTTGAAAATAGTATATATAATATATTATTAATAAAAAAATCTTAGAATATATCTACATAGCAAATCCACAATATATTCGTTTGGCTTTTACATTGTTAGTTACGACTTAGGCAATAGCATTAGTGATTTAGGCAATAGCATTAGTGAGTTTAAAATATGAAGTTTTAAAACAACCAACAATATAAATATGAATGAAAAGATTTTATTTGTTAATTAGCAACCAACCTTATCGTTTTAACAATACATGATCAGAGTATTGAGGTCAGAGTATGATCGTAAACTCACTTATGTGATGAATAACATGGTCTGATCTGGTCAGCTATTTAACAATGTCATGGTTTTGATATGAATAAGTGATATTTGAATAAGAGTATTAACATCTTGTGTTTTTGCTCCAGAAATAGAAGACATGTAGTGGGAAATTATATTGGACATTCTCCATCATCAAAGAGAAGCGATGAAAATTATAAGGTCAACATGAGACATCCAAGGAGCATTTTCATTTTAACAGAGAGAAGTTTGATCAATGGAAAGGATGGAGTGTATTGTTTCATAGTTGGTGGCTCAAATGAATGATATAGTGGTATATTAGGTGAAATCAGTCACATTTTTATTATGAGATCTCCTATACATTATTTGCCAAGTGATTTGTAGAGGTGTCATCATACAATCACTCTAAAATATGATGACATGGCTAACAAAAATGTGAAATTAAGGTAAATTAATTATGACATGACATAAAATTAATTATGATATAATTCAGTTACAGGAATGAAAATATAAGGTAATAAGTATATAATTATTACCATGGTTATAAAACATAATAAATGATTTAAACATTAAATGTGACTTATTATAAACTTGCAAAATCAAAAAATAAAAAATAAATAAAAGTATCCAATTGTTATTGGAATTGTATACATTTTCAATATTATTTTTATCAATATTTTCAATGTTTCCAATGAGAATTGTAAATTTGGTAGGAATGTATTTCTTTCTTATATTTAAGTTTTATGAATAAATTATTTTGTATACCGCTCATGTTTATGATTTACTAGTGGTTTGACCGCTTTACGCACGGTTTGTCGTTATATTTTTTTTGCAAATTACTTTTTTGTTTGTATTGGTTTTCTGTTATTACTTGCTGGTATTTGGTTTTATGTAAACTGTACGGTTGTTTGGTGTGGTATGTTGCCCTTGGGTGTGAGGTGGTGGTTGTGTGTGGTGAAACGTTGTTTTATGTAACAATTATGGTTTAGATATATTGTTTTTGTGTGCAACTTGATGATGCGATAAGGTTATAGAGTTTTAGTAAATGCTTAGGCGTACATATTGTAAAACTTATGGATGAACTGAGGGGTTTTTATTAGCAACAACAAGTGTGTCTAACTTTTGGGTTTCTTTTAACATTGATATGACCATGCAGTCAATGTAACTAAAGGTACACATATGAATCTCTTCAGATAGAGTTTTTGGCAAAAAAAACTCTTCAAATAGAGTGTTCTTGTGCCGAAAGTTGTTCCACGTCGTCAGAATTTATTTTTAGCGCATAAAAGTGTGATATGTTGTGTGACCATAAGCAATGATGCCTATGAGTATGGGATGAAGTGCATCAGAATCCTTTTTTGGACTCTTTGTTTGGTGGTTTCAACACTTTCCAACTGTTAACTTGAGTGGTTTGATCTCATTGTTTTATCACGAACTATCAAAAATACGTAATGAGTTCGAATATGTGCATCTGCAAGACGTAGTGCTAATTGACATATATTTATTAAAAGAATTATAAAGAAAGGCTAGATGCATTATTTTGAAATTTAAAAGTCACGATAATGAATCAGGAAGTAGAAGTAACAATATATCGATTCTGGAACACTTATTCAGTTAACACAACATAGTTTCGTTTCGTTCAAGGAGACTCAATAGTCATAGTTATAGAAAAGGAAATTCAAATGGAAGACAACAAAATCGTTCAAGTTCCACTTATAATTTCTGAAAAATTTAAAAAGCAGCTATGAGACTCAGTATGTCTATTGGAATCTAATAATATGAATCTTTAACCATTCGTGCGTCTTTGCAGAGTACATATCTTCTACTATGACTTGAGGTCTACTGCTGTTGGCAGGAGTACCTCTTTCTGTACTATCACAGCTTTAATTACAGATCATTGTACTTATCCATGCAATGCCATGTCTGAGACAAATTTGACGCACTAACGTAACTCAAGGAGATACTCACATTTCCAATCAATGTTGTGCTGATGCTCTTCTCACATTGACAACAGCCTATAAACACCAATAAAAACTAGACCAAAGATCCCATTCATATTAACACTTCTTTCACTAACAACAAAGATTTACCTAGTTACACAAATATTCGATTTTAAGCCATTTTGGAGGTGGAAATTACCTTTTTCCGTCCACATAATTTAGAAATATATATCTCCCCTCCAAATTCTCTTAGATTGACATCTATATAGACACTATATTGATCAAATTTCTTGCACTCATACTCCAACTGCATCACACTGTGAACATTTGATTTTGGAGGTTTAAAATCTCCGGGTATTTTTCTTCACGAGCTGTTAAGAGCTTGAGTGTTGTCTCTCTTCTTCTTTTACTTCACTGTTCTTAAGAGAAAGGGTCTCTCTCTTGGAGAAGTTGAAGCCAAATGTCTAAACGTTTTCTATTCTTAGCTCCATTCTCACTGCTGCTTCTTACTTGAAGCTATGAATGGCAAACGCAGAAACCACGGATGGTGTTGCCATTTAACTCACAAATCTGCGTTTCAAAGAAAATCACTGTAAATTAGTGAAAGAGAATTCTTCTTTTTTTTATTTTTAGCTTTAATACATAAGGTTTTTATGTTTTAATGGATCACTAGCTTTTGATCCGCGCGCCCGCGTGGGTGTTAGTTCTTCGTAATCATATGTATTTTACTTTTGAAAATTTGTAAAATTAAACTGTTTTACTCATTATGTTATATATTCATATGTTTATTAGGTTTTGTATTGGTTTGTCTTGTCAATGTTATTAGCTTCCACTTTCAAATACTTGCGAGGTTGTGTTATTGTTTTTATAAATTTTCGTATAGTGTTTTTCATAAATTAAACTCTAAAGTATAATAGGCTTAAGTATATATGTTGGTTTATTAAATTACACATGAGATAATTTGTGTGTTAAAGTTGAATATTAAATTTAAATTTTGGATTGAGATTTTGTAAACAAATAAATTATTTTAAAAAACTAACAGGAACATTAATGAAACCAAGTTTAAAAACAACATTCAAAAATAAGAAGAATGCTCAAAAAAAAAATAAGAACAGATTTTTGTTTCATCAGTCATTATTTGAATTTGGATCATGTCATTATTGGGTCATAATATTTGATTATGTTTATGTGCCTAGCTATTATCACATTGTTTATTTGATTTTTCCATGTATATTAATAATTGGCCCAAGAACGTTGTTAACTAATTAGCGTAGGAAAAAAACAGTTAGTTTAACGTTTCTTAAAACAAATCTACAATCGATGGCAAATGTGAGGCTAGGGTTTCACAGGTTTAGAGATCAATCAATTTCCCCCTTCAAGCTAACGAAATCATTCATCAAATCCTTTCGCCAAACCGTTGAACTGATATCCAAGTTGTGGGCGTATGAAAAAGGTATGAATTTGGTTCTTTTGATTTTTTAAAGATGAACTTTCTCGGATGCATCTTATGTATTTGAAATTGTCAACTTCTACCGATTAAACTTACTTTGTTGGATCAAATTTATATTTTGATTCATCTGATGTATTTGAAATTGTCATAACTTACAGATGTTAGACACAGAGAAACATGTTAAAAATGAAGATTGAAGATTGATTAAGAATTTTAGAGTTCTGGGATGTTAAAAGGAGTTGTCTTCTGAGATTTTGATTTCCACATGGAATTCCAACACAATCATTGAAATATATCTAATGGTAGATTTACTTTTCATAACATCTAAGTCTGATTCACTTAATTGTAAATATCTCTGTTTTAATGGTCTTGCTATTTTACAGGAATGGAGTATTAGAGGCGGACAAAGTACTCTCTGCGGAGTAACAGAGGAACATGAGATAGAAACGATGTATAGAAAAGCTCTAGATGAATTGGGAAGAACATAGATATGAGAAAAGGGAAGACACGCTAATCATATGGTGGAAGTTAAATGTAAGTGTTATGATTGTCTCATAAGTTTTACTTATCTTTTATACAATCATCATGTAATGATATTTTCGTTTTTAAATTATATTACATGATATTGGATGTTCTGAAAAACAAATTTCTCTGGTCAAGAGCTGCATAGGAAGACAACAAAATGGTCTGAAAAACAGAGTCTGAACCGGCCAAGGTAATAACTTATCTATCATAGCACGGAAAGTAGGGCAGTGTAGGGCAATGGTTTTTGGCTGGATATGATTGTGTCGTCAGTACTGATGATCTATTATACAATCATCATCATGTAATAATATATAAAGTTTTTAATTCTTATGCAAGTTATTGGACTTTCTTTGGAAAGAGTCAAGATTTTGCAGAGAGGAAAGCAACATATACTAACATGTGATCATAATTCTATGCGGCCAAGAAGTTGCATTTCAATAAAGACGGTACTGCCATTAGATGGGACTGCCATTTCGAAGAACAAATGCCTGCTCGGTCTTGTTTCTGTCTCGACAAACTCTTTGAAAAGAGTCAAACTTTTGACAAACTGAGGAATATATTGCGTTGAAAGAGCTGCATAAGAAGACAACAATCTGCATGCCACAACAGTCTTACAAAACAGCAAGGTAATTACTTATCTATGATTCTTATTAAGTTAGGCCTGATAAGTTTAGATGGAACAGTAGGTTATTAGATTGAATAGCCTGCCTTTCGTTTATCTGTTTGTATTTTCTTGCTTCAGTGTTGCATGTCATGCTCTATGTTAATGATAGTCTTATAAAACAACAACTTTAATTCAATATAGCTAAGAAAGAGCAAACTATCGTCATACACTTGTCGCTTTATAAATAAAACATAACTTATTGAAATGAATGTGTTAAAAATGACCAAAGATTGTTTGTCTTAATTTAAAAAAAAAACAATGAGTACAAAGAAACATTATTCCACCTCACGAGAAAATGTGAAGGGACTTTTCTCAACTCAAAGTAAATTTTTTTAACAACATGAATATAACTGTAATTGAGTTTACCTATGAGGAAAGCTTGCTTTTTGTGTCATATGTTTCAATTTCTTTATAATTAGCAAGAGATAGGAAAAATCTATCATTGACTAAATCTGAACTTGATAGCACAGCGCCTTCTGCTATAACCATCTTGTACCGATAGTTTGTAGTTCGATATTGACCACCAACTGCATTGATGGCAACCTGTTCAATAACTCCCCATGAATCTATAGGTAAGAAACGTTAAACTCGGTGCATGAGAGATCGTTCGCAAGTAGCATGTGTTGACATGAAAGCATACAAGGCATGAAGGCTTACAAGATGAATAAGAGTGGACAAGATAAGCAAGAGTGGTCTCTGATGGTTATGAAGTGTGTTGCAAGGTTATCCGTACAAGACTTGATCCACACGGTATCAACTTAGTCTAAACAGCAAGGAAACCAAATAAACTTGCTAAGTATTGGTTTAGAAGGAGAGGAGACCGTTGGAGGATCAAGACAAGGAGGAAGATGTCGGCAACATTAAAATACAATAGAAGTCACATGTTCCTCTCTCCTTGGAGCCGTTTGAGACCTGTCACTATCTCGGCCAGTTCCTTGAGAAGACCAGCTTAGTTTAATCTAATTCTTATTGTCTTGACTTGGCCTGATATGGCTTTAAATATATGTTGTATGCAAGCTATTTTTGATTAAGGGAAATACAATTCCTCTTCTCTCATACTTTGCGCAATCTCTCTCTCTCTCTCTCTCTCTCGAATTATCCCTTCACTTCTCACACTGTTCTTGATAAATCACCTCATATATTCTCTTAATCCATACAATTTAACATGGTATCAGAGCATCAAAGCTCTTGAAACCTATTCTAAACTTCCGCAAACTCTGTTCTTGTTCATCTCATCTTTGTTCTTAACTGTCTCTCTCCTGTTCTTGGCGATTTGAAAGAAAGATGGAGGAAAGCAACAACAACAACAACAAACACCTCAACATACCTGTGACCTTGAAAGGGATTAACTATCTCTTCTGGGCCAGGATGGTGAAGAGAGCCCTTGGAGGAAAAGGTTTATGGAAGTATGCAACAACAGCATCAGCTCCAAAACAAACCGGCCAAGGAGAAGATGGAAAGGAGAAGGTGGTAGCTGATGAAGAGAAATGGGAAAAAGAAGATCTCATGGTGCTCTCAGCTCTCCTTAGCTCACTTGAACCAGCAATTATGGAGTCTTACTCTTACTGTGAGACTACCAAGCAGTTGTGGGACACCCTCTACAAGGTTTATGGGAATGTCTCCAACCTCACCAAGGTCTTTGAAGTGAAGAAAGCCCTCAATGGTCTCAGTCAAGGAGATGTGGAGTTTCAGCCTCACTTTGGCAAGTTCAGGTCTCTTTGGGCAGAGCTGGAGATATTAAGACCCCACACTGTGGACAATGATATCCTCCTAGCTAGGCGTGAAGAAGATAAAGTCTTTGGGATGCTGCTCACACTCAACTCATCCTATGGTGGCCTTATCAAGCATATCCTAAGGGCGGATAAGCTTCCAGACTTAGATGATGTTTGTGCTCAAATCCAGAAGGAAGAAGGGTCAGTAAGCCTATTTGGAACCAAGGGAGACTTGAGCATGGCTCACCAGGCTGAGGAAGTGGTCGCCAACAAAGCTGCTTACAAACATGAGGATAGGAAGTCATTGATCTGTGACCACTGCAAGAAGAAGGGTCATCTCAAAGACAAGTGCTGGATCCTACATCCCCACCTGAAGCCAAACAAGTTCAAGGAGACAAGAACTCAGTACCAGGATGCAAGAGCCAACTTCTCAGCTGATGGAGTTGAGCCAGCAACGCCAAACTCAGTCTGCTCCAACAACAACCATGGTGGAGGAAGCGCAATGGCTTCAACATCAGTGTACAACACACCAAGGACCAACATAGATGAGCTGCTTAAGAAGTCTGACTTGGAAGCTCTCATCAAGGCCCTAAAAGAATCTGGTATCTCTAGAACCCTTGGGATCTCTCTTAATGCTTCTCACACTGCTGGTGATGTTTTAAATGTTTTAAAATCAGCTAAACCTTTGATAATCGACTCTGGTGCTTCTCATCACATGATTAG
This sequence comes from Raphanus sativus, assembly GCF_000801105.2. Lineage (NCBI taxonomy): Eukaryota > Viridiplantae > Streptophyta > Magnoliopsida > Brassicales > Brassicaceae > Raphanus > Raphanus sativus. The sequence continues at coordinate 15,485,736 of NC_079515.1, forward strand.
TGATTTGAACCTGATTAAAAACATTGAACCAGTGATAGGAAATGTGATGATAGCTAATGGTGATAAAATCCCAATAAAAGGTGTAGGAGATCTTAGGCTGTTTGATAAAGACTCTAAAGCTTTTTACATGCCCACCTTTGCCTCAAACTTGCTATCTGTTAAGAGGGTCACTACTGATTTAAATTGTCAAGTTACTTTCACTCCTAACAGTGTATCTTTTCAGGATATTGATTCTAGTAAGTTGCTTGGAAAAGGTGTCACCAAGGGGGACTTGTACTTGCTTGAGGACACAAGACCAGCTTCTGATTTATCTACTGCTTTTGTTTCTGTCTCTGAATTCCCTAAAGATGTAATGTGGCATGCTAGATTAGGTCATCCTCACTCGCATGCTTTGAACATCCTGTTGCCTAGTATTAATTTTAAAAGTGATTGTGAAGCTTGTATATTAGGAAAACATTGTAGAAATGTGTTTCCTAAATCCAAGACTATCTATGAAAATTGCTTTGATTTAATACATTCTGATGTGTGGACTGCTCCATGTGCATCTAGAGAACAGCATAAGTACTTTGTGACATTCATAGATGAAAAATCCAAGTATACTTGGATCACATTGTTACAATCTAAAGATAGGGTGCTAGAAGCTTTTAAAAATTTCCAAAACTATATTACTAACCATTTCAATGTCAAGATTAAAATTCTTAGATCAGATAATGGTGGTGAATACACTAGCACAGCCTTCAAACAACACTTAGCTGCACACGGAATTATCCAACAAACTAGCTGCCCTTACACTCCACAACAAAATGGTGTGGCTGAGAGGAAGAATAGACACCTTATGGAGGTGGCCAGGAGTATCATGTTCCACGCCAATGTCCCTAAAAGATTTTGGGGAGATGCAGTGGTCACTGCTACCTACCTAATCAACCGCACACCTACAAGGGTTCTACTTGATTCCACACCATATGAGGTACTGAACAAAACCAAACCATCTATAGACCATTTGCGGGTGTTTGGGTGTGTGTGTTTTGTTTTTATTCCAGGAGAACTGAGGAACAAGTTAGAAGCTAAAAGCACAAAGGCCATGTTCATTGGCTACTCTACATCTCAGAAAGGATACAAGTGCTATGTTCCAGATACAAGGAGGGTCCTAGTATCAAAGGATGTTAAGTTCCTGGAATCAAAGGGGTATTATGCTGAGAGGAGTTGGGAAGAACTAAAGAATCTATCTCAATCTGCCTCGGACAGAGCTAATAACCTCAGAGTTATTATGGAAAGGCTTGGGATCAGTTTGCCAAACTCACCAGCCCCGGTCAGAGAGGTTCCAACACAAGCTGAAGAAGGTGTTGAGATCACTCATCTTGATCATGAAGGGGGTGATAGAACTGAGCAGCAGCCTGCGCAAGCTCAACCTGAAGAAAGCTCAGTATCTCATGATCAAGATGAGAGATCAGGAGCTGAGGAACAGATGGGAGAGCCAAGTGGAATCAATGATGAGGCTGAACCTGAGCTGATACATCCAAGAAGGAGTACAAGAGTCAGGAAACCAGCTTCTGATTGGAGTAAAACAAGAGTATACTTCAATGCTGAGGCTGTAGCACAACCCATTAGTGCTGTATGCTCACTAGCTCACTATCCAGCTGAGCACCAAGCCTTCATCACCGAAGTAGATCAAGAATGGATTCCAAAGACATATGAGGAAGCCATGCAAGATGAGGAGTGGGGAGCATCTGTTGGAGATGAGATGGGAGCTATGGAAAAGAATGGAACATACTTTGAAAGTGAGCTTCCCAAAGGAAAGAAAGCAGTGACAAGCCGGCTTCTCTTCACAATCAAGTATGGAGCCAATGGAAAGCCAGAGAGGAAGAAAACCAGACTGGTGGCAAGAGGCTACACTCAAGTTTATGGTGAAGATTACTTGGATACATTTGCACCAGTGGCAAAACTTCACACCATAAGAATCTTACTCTCCCTTGCGGTCAACTTAGAGTGGGACTTGTGGCAGATGGATGTGAAGAATGCATTTCTTCAAGGAGAGTTAGATGATGAAGTATACATGAGACCTCCTCCTGGCCTTGAAGACATGGTGAAACCAGGAAATGTGCTTAGACTCAGGAAGGCCATCTACGGATTGAAACAATCTCCAAGAGCATGGTACCACAAGCTAAGTTCAACATTGAATGGAAGAGGTTTTGTGAAGTCTCAAGCAGACCACTCTCTCTTCACTCTCACCAGCAAGGAAGGTATCATAGTCATACTGGTATATGTTGATGATATAATCATCACTGGTAGCAACAAGGAAGGTATCATCTCAACTAAATCTTTTCTCAAATCTACTTTTGATATTAAGGATTTGGGAGAGTTAAGGTACTTCCTAGGGATTGAATTTTGCCGCTCTAAAGAGGGGCTGTTCATATCTCAAAGGAAGTACACACTTGATATCTTGAATGAGGCAGGAACCATTGGAAGCAAACAGGCCAAAACACCATTGGAAGAAGGCTACAAGGTACTGCGAGAGGGGGAGTATGAAGCTACTCCATTCAAAGATGTCAAGAAGTATAGAAGAATGGTGGGCAAGCTTATCTATCTAACCATCACCAGACCTGATGTATGTTTTGCTGTGAACCAAGTAAGCCAGCACATGGGATCTCCTAAGGTGCATCACTGGAACATGGTGGAAAGGATCTTAAGATACTTGAGAGAGGCGCCTGGTCAAGGAGTGTGGATGGCATGTAACAAGAACACTGAAGTGGTTGGGTACTGTGATGCTGATTGGGCTGGAGATAGGGTTGATAGAAGATCAACTACAGGCTATTGCACCTTCATTGGAGGGAATCTGGTCACATGGAAGAGCAAGAAGCAGAAGGTGGTATCATGTTCAAGTGCTGAGGCAGAGTATAGATCAATGAGGAAGCTTACAAGTGAGCTTATATGGATCAAGGGATTGCTAAAGGACTTGGGGATCGAGATCAACACACCAATGACTATGCATTGTGACAACCAGGCGGCAATACACATTGCATCCAACTCAGTCTTCCATGAGAGAACCAAACACATAGAAGTAGACTGCCACAAGGTGAGACAAGCAGTGGAGCAGCAAGTGATCCTCCCATGCTACACAAGAAGTGAAGACCAGCTAGCTGATATCTTCACAAAGGCAGCAAGTACTAAGGTTTGTGAGTCCATCCATCCGAGGATGGGACTCATAGATATCTCATGTCACTGATCTCTCCTCCATGAAGTGATCTACTCTTTTTCCTTGGCTTGGATTTTATCCCACTGGGTTTTGCCTAGCTAAGGTTTTAATGAGGGATTGCTTCATGGCTTCCAAGCTTGACTTGTTCCATATGGTCAAGCTTGAGGGGGAGTGTTGACATGAAAGCATACAAGGCATGAAGGCTTACAAGATGAATAAGAGTGGACAAGATAAGCAAGAGTGGTCTCGGATGGTTATGAAGTGTGTTGCAAGGTTATCCGTACAAGACTTGATCCACACGGTATCAACTTAGTCTAAACAGCAAGGAAACCAAATAAACTTGCTAAGTATTGGTTTAGAAGGAGAGGAGACCGTTGGAGGATCAAGACAAGGAGGAAGATGTCGGCAACATTAAAATACAATAGAAGTCACATGTTCCTCTCTCCTTGGAGCCGTTTGAGACCTGTCACTATCTCGGCCAGTTCCTTGAGAAGACCAGCTTAGTTTAATCTAATTCTTATTGTCTTGACTTGGCCTGATATGGCTTTAAATATATGTTGTATGCAAGCTATTTTTGATTAAGGGAAATACAATTCCTCTTCTCTCATACTTTGCGCAATCTCTCTCTCTCTCTCTCTCTCTCGAATTATCCCTTCACTTCTCACACTGTTCTTGATAAATCACCTCATATATTCTCTTAATCCATACAATTTAACAGCATGGATCTTGTTACTCTAAGAAAAAGACAGTCATATTAGATAATTTTTGAAAATTAGTAATACAATGATAGGAAGAAACGTGTGTTAGAAAACTTACCTATTGATCTGCTAAGACCATCTCGAAAGTATCACCTGCAAAATGTGTGTTTGCTTCCATGAATGTAAACATTTCACTTGAACTCGCCAGTTGTCTTTGAAAGGCCTGAGTTTAGTGAGGGGAACTAATGTCGTCATCTTAGACATGTTGAGGTTTGTGTTTTCTTTGATATGATTTCGAGAATAGATGATGAGATATATATCCTTGTGATGGAAAATGTGATTCCGTTAGTTTAATTAGTAATAAGTAGATTACGTATGATTTGGTAGTTATAAGTATCACGTAGAATCAATGGCATAATCCTTGTAAAGTTATTTAATTTACATTCATTATTTATTGTGTAATAGGAAAATAGAATATTCGATCTTTAAAGATAAGCATGACTTGGTGGGAGTTTTTTGAAGAGATCCCGTAAAGTTAATTAGTAATAAATACATAGTATATTTTGGTAGTTATAATTTAAATGCAGAATCAGTGGAAAAATCTCGATGTATTACTTGATTGGAGATAAGCATTACTTGATTGGCAAGTTTTTTAGAGAATTTTGTGATTGCGTTAGTTATATGATATCTTTTTGATATGCAGACTGCGCAGAATTATGAAAAAGGTGGGATGATTTGTTTTTTAATTATCGTAAATTTAGGAGTAGTTATTGGAATGTTTTGTACTGTGGAAGGAAAAATAATAATTACATACGATTTTATATGTAAAATCTAAGCTAATACGATATTTAAGGAGAATATTATACGCAGGAAGCAATGTATGTGGGATCTAGAAATTTAGAGAACCATAAAACCACAAAACCAAAATCTAAACCATAAAACCAGAAAACCATACTTTCATAAAGTTAATATACAAAATGTTGGTCTGCATAGTCATAAATAATATTTTTCTCTGTTTAGATCATGATTAAGTAGTAGAATATGTGAAGCTGGTGGTCTAGATATGTTTTGATATGAAGAATATTTTGTAAACTTATATTGAATCGATTGGTTTAACGGGTTAGCAGATTATATTTGAAACAACACGTAATTGATTTTTTGGTTTAGTAAACTACAAAATATAACAATGATCTGGACCATGAATATATTGTCAGCACAAAACAATATAATGGCTTCAGGTGTAGAGAATGTTAGATTACGTAATATTAGATCACAAATAAAAGGTCAAACGACAGAGTATGGAATGCAGTGGCATTGTAATGTAACTTTGTGCAAAACTCAGGGTTAAGTACTATTTGTACTTTAGTCTTAATATATTAGATGCCTAGTATTAGTAGCAGTAGTCTGTGTGATTTTGAGGACATCTTACTTGGGGGTAGAGGGGAAGAAGATGAGGAAGAATAGCTTGGTTTCCAAATAAAGAATACAACATGCTTCTTCTACTTTGATTGCTTTCTTAAGTAATAGATTCTCCTATGCTTTCCGATAAATAAAAAAGTTTCTTAATGAATCTGTTGAAAAGAGAAAATATTATTGAGGAACATTAAGGGTCAAGTATTATTGACTGAATTATCAGAATTTTTAGTTGGTTTCAGCTCACCATCAACCTCCAAAATAGATGAGAATCGAGAAAAACGGAACTCAAAAAAGAGCCTATGAATTGATTATGAACATCAGATAATATATGAATAGAACTGAAAGGGAGAAGAAGAGTTGTGAGTTACCGAAAGATATACGTAATTGTTCAACTCAGCAACACAATCCTTTTTATCAGTTTATCCTTTCAACAACTTCTCGGAGTACCATCTGTAAAATAAAAATAAAAATAAAGGATGCAACTTTATGGTTTTGGAGAGATTTATAGAACAACCAAAAGATTACATACTTATAAAGAAAAGTAATTGAAACGTACAAGGATGATAAGATTTAGTGGTCCAAAGACACTAAAGAAGAAAATACCACATATCCTGCAAAACCATTAAACTCATAGCTAATCTATCAAAGGACAAATGAAAGCACACTTATTGAATAAATTGTGGTAAGCATTTCGAGTGACTGCTGTGACAGCGTCTTTATATCTACTCAATCAAAGAACCAAATTAGAAAAGAAAAAAACAGAAACCGTCCTTCACTTGCCATCGACCATTAAAAGATCAACACCCATGAAGATGGGTTTCTTAATAGGTCCAAAATTAGAAAAACTAAGAAAACTGTTAGCGTGGTTACCTTGCCATCGACCAGTAACAGATCACCTCCGAGCTTTCCAGAATCGAAGGAGCCTTCTTACAACACTCTCCTTGGAGCGACGAGCCTTGAGATCTGAGAAATAAATCTGTTGATGGAAGTAAAGAGGCATTGGATTTCAAGTGGTGTAGGCCGACGATTGAATGCAGTTAACGCATACGTTTCTCAGGCGTGTCAATTAGGATAAGAAGCTGTACAGTGAGGGTTGGGCGCAGAGAAGATGGAAAGCAAACAACCAAAATGACACTCTTTTCACAATTTTGGGCTGGTTTGTTCTAAGGTTTTATCGGTTTGCAAAGTCCAAATGGTACACATCTATAACATGAACATGAAAGTGAGGTCAAACCCATTCATTTACATCAAGCCCATGTTATAAAATTAGGAGATGACATGTGGCGCAACACACACCTCCCTTCATAGTTATGTGGCGCAAGGAAGAGGCAGATAAGCCTTCTTTATTTATATATAGATTAAATATAATGTATACATAGTATTATACTTCATGTTTAATATACTAAATAATAAAATATAGATAAACATATGTAAATAGTTTTATAGTACTATTTATCCTACAAATAAAACTTCTATACAAACTACTTATGTTTTATTTACTTTTACAAAAAAAATCTTAAAAATATATGCTATTTAAAAAATAAAAATAATTATCATTCATTTAAAATAATATCGTTTATATTATTTACCAATTGATTGTTTAAGCCTATAATCACTATAAGAAGAAAATTGAAAGCAAGAAGCAGGCAGCTAATTATTTTGAAAAAATCTCATTTTTAAATTAGATTGAATAATTTATTAAATATCATTTTTTGTTTTATTAGTACCGTAAGAGTTTAAAAAACTTGAAATATATAAATTATTGATGAAATTATAATTTGTACTAAATAAAAATTGTAAACAAGAGTATATTTTTCTCTTAGAATATACAAATCAAAATATAGATCTTTTAAAACTAATAAGAGAACAATTGAAGCGTTGTATCACAGTGGTTAGTTAGAGTGTATTATAATCGTCGGACCAGGTTTGATTCCCAGCAAACTTAAATTTTTAAAAATATCTCTATTATAAAACGACGTCGTTTTATCCAACAACATCACGGTTAACTAACCCGGTGTTAGTCAAGGTAGGTTTTAATGCTATGGATTGAAGTTTGGGTTTAAAATTTTAAATAAATTTTTAGTTCAGGTATGATTCATTTATCCAAAGACCCGGATCCGATCGGATCCTACCCGGACCCAACCCGAATATCTGAAGTCTCAGGCCTATTAAATATAGTAATACCAAACTGAAATAAACTAAATAATATAGTTTGGTTTTGGTATATACCATATAAATTGATATAATATTTAAAAACTTATAATTTGGATAGATGGCCGGCCCGCACCCTGTGTGGGCATTGTACAGATTCAAATTATGGATTAAATAGTACAAAGTTTTAGAAGTAACGGATTTTATATCATAAAACAACCGTTTTTGGGATAAAGCATCAGGCACATGAAAAAATAGATAACAATTAAGTATCATGCCTACGGAATATTCTGAAAAACTTGTTTGTAGACAAACATTCAATGTTTTTGTCTCCGGCTTCCTTTCTTTACCAGTTATTACGACTTTTAATCCAGATCTCGACTTAACTCTTGAAAGTGTAACGTAGAGCTGACCATGAGAGAACACTGGTCTAGGCAGAAACATTATTAATATCTAATCAAATGTTTTATGTATTATTAAAACTAAATTTGTTCTTCATATGTTTTATGTATTATTCATATAAATATGTATTATTCAATACAATTCATATGTTTAATGTATTATTAAAACTAAATTTTTTTCTTCATTCAGCCTTTGTGGTTCAAAACTATAAGCCTTTTAGACATTACTTAATTCAATCTACTTTGATGTTTAAATTATTATCATATACTTTGAAATATGAAATAAATAAATCACGCATGTGCGGGCATCAGAATGATTTATATAATGCATGTATAGCTATTATTATTAGTGCATAAGTGGATCGGAATTATATTTTACTCTCGTTGTATCTTTGTATCTTACTCATTTAGGTTTCTCCACATATAAGTCTCTCTCCCTCTCTCTCATCATAACCTCTTAATTTTTTGGAAAAAAATAAAAAAGGTAATTACGATCATATCGTGTGTGCGGGCATTCATATGATTCATATATACTCGTCTAGCTATTAGTATAAATATATAAGTAGATTATAATTCTTTCTCAATCTCTATGTATCATTATGTCTAATTCATATACTACATGTTACGTTATTATTATAAGTGCATAAGTGGATCGTAGTTATCTTTCACTCTCTCTCTCTCTCTCTCTCTCTCTCTCTCTCTCTCTCTCTCTCTCTCTCTCTCTCTCTCTCTCTCTCTCTCTCTCTCTCTTCTCTCTCTCTCTCTCTCTCTCTCTCTCTCTCTCTCTCTCTCTCTCTCTCTCTCTCTCTCTCTCTCTCTCTCTCTTCTCTCTCTCTCTCTCTCTCTCTCTCTCTCTCCCCCCTCATCATAAACCTTTTTTTTTGAAAAATATAAAAAATGTAAACATTTTTTTAATTCACCGATTATCTTTTAACTACCACAATTTTGATTTATATGGGAATGTTTCCTAGTTTAATATTTTATCATGAATTTTTCTTGGGTGAATTACCAACTAATCATAGTTTGCCAATTAAGGTACAACTTTTTTAACGATAATAAATAAAATAATAATAATTTGTGTTAATTTTTAAAAATAAATGAAAAATATTAGTAGCTGCCAAAAGATGAATTTTTTAACAATTTTAAAACCGTCACAAAAGAGTAAATCATAAACACTAAACACTTTACCCTAAACCCTTGGACAAAGCTTAAACCCTTGGGTAAAAATCCAAACACTAAACTCTAAATTCTTGGATATACCCTAAACTCTTGGATAAATCCTAAACATTAAACTGTAAACCATTGGGTATACCCAAAACACTAAATTTCTCTCTCTCTCTCTCTCTCTCTCTCTCTCTCTCTCTCTCTCTCTCTCTCTCTCTCCTCTCTATCTCTCTCTCTCCCCCCATCATAAACCTTTTTTTTGAAAAATATAAAAATGTAAACATTTTTTTAATTCACCGATTATCTTTTAACTACCACAATTTTGATTTATATGGGAATGTTTCCTAGTTTTAATATTTTATCATGAATTTTTCTTGGGTGAATTACCAACTAATCATAGTTTGCCAATTAAGGTACAACTTTTTTAAAGATAATAAATAAAATAATAATAATTTGTGTTAATTTTTAAAAATAAATGAAAAATATTAGTAGCTGCCAAAAGATGAATTTTTTTTAACAATTTTAAAACCGTCACAAAAGAGTAAATCATAAACACTAAACACTTTACCCTAAACCCTTGGACAAAGCTTAAACCCTTGGGTAAAAAACCAAACACTAAACTCTAAATTCTTGGATATACCCTAAACTCTTGGATAAATCCTAAACATTAAACTGTAAACCATTGGGTATATCCAAAACACTAAATATCTCTCTCTTCTCTCTCTCTCTCTCTCTCTCTCTCTCTCTCTCTCTCTCTCTCTCTCTCTCTCTCTCTCTCTCTCTCTCTCTCTCTCTCTCTCTCTCTCTCTCTCTCTCTCTCTCTCTTTCTCTCTCTCTCCCTCATCGTAAACTTTTTTTTTGAAAAATATAAAAATGTAATTCTTTTAATTCATCGATTATCTTTTAACTACAATAATTTTGATTTATATGGAATGTTTCCTAGATTAATATTTTATCATGATTTTTTCTTGAGTGAATTACCAACTAATCATAGTTTGTCAATTAATATACAACTTTTTTTAAAGATAATAAATAAAATAATAATAATTTGTGTTAAGTTTTTAAAATAAATAAAAAATATTAGTAGCTACCAAAAGATGATTTTTTTTAAACAATTTTAAAACCGTCACAAAAGAGTAAATGTATAAACACTATACCCTAAACCCTTGGACAAAGCTTAAACCCTTGGCTAAAAATCCAAACACTAAACCCTAAATTCTTGGATATACCCTAAACCCTTGGATAAATCATAAACACTAAACTGTAAATCCTTGGGTATACCCAAAACACTAAATCTCTCTCTCTCTCTCTCTCTCTCTCTCTCTCTCTCTCTCTCTCTCTCTCTCTCTCTCTCTCTCTCTCTCTCTCTCTCTCTCTCTCTCTCTCTCTCTCTCTCTCTCTCTCTCTCTCTCTCTCCCTCATCGTAAACCTTTTTTTTGAAAAAATAAAAATGTAAACATTCTTTTAATTCACCGATTATCTTTTAACTACCACAATTTTGATTTATATTAGAATGTTTCCTAGTTTAATATTTTATCATGAATTTTTCTTGGTGTGAATTACCAACTAATCATAGTTTGCCAATTAATGTGCAGCTTTTTTAAAGATAATAAATAAAATAATAATAATCTGTGTTAAGTTTTTCAAATAAATGAAAAATATTAGTAGCTGCCAAAAGATGAATTTTTTAACAATTTTAAAACCGTCACAAAAGAGTAAATCATAAACATTAAACACCATACCCTAAACCCTTGGACAAAACTTAAACCCTTGGGTAAAACCCCAAACACTAAACCCTAAATTCTTGGATATACCCTAAAACCTTGGGTAAATCCTAAACACTAAACTCTAAATCCTTGGATATACCCAAAACACTAAATCTCTCTATCTCTCTCTCTCTCTCCCTCATCGTAAACCTTTTTTTTTAAGATATAAAAATGTAAACATTCTTTTAATTCACTGATTATCTTTTAACTACCACAATTTTGATTTATATAGGAATGTTTCCTAGTTTAATATTTTATCATGAATTTTTCTTGGGTGAATTACCAACTAATCATAGTTTGCCAAATAATGTACAAATTTTTTTAAAGATAATAAATAAAATAATAATAATTTTGTGTTAAGTTTTTAAAAAAATGAAAAATATTAGTAGCTGCAAAAAGATGAATTTTTTTAACAATTTTAAAACCGTCACAAAAGAGTAAATCATAAACACTAAACACTATACCCTAAACCCTTGGACAAAGCTTAAACCCTTGGGTAAAAATCCAAACACTAAACTCTGAATGCTTGGATATACCCTAAACCCTTGGATAAATCCTAAACACTAAACTGTAACCCTTGTATATACCCAAAACACTAAATCTCTTCTCTCTCTCTCTCTCTCTCTCTCTCTCTCTCTCTCTCTCTCTCTCTCTCTCTCTCTCTCTCTCTCTCTCTCTCTCTCTCTCTCTCTCTCTCTCTCAAATTAGTGATACTTTCCTATTTGTAATTTGTTAATTTTTTTATTAATAACTTACCTTATTTTCATTGTGTATTACTTACACAACTTGGTATCCTATTTATTGCTTTGTTTAAATAATTTACCTTTAGTTAATTTGGTTTTAATAACTTACCATATATTAAATATGGATTACTTTGGGAAGTTGATATCATATTTACTGCAGACCAATTTATGATAATATAATAGGTATCTTAATGTTTTAAGATCATATTTCCTAGAAAACAAACAGATGAATGTTTTAACATACACTGAATTCACTGTTTGAATTTCGCATCAGAGACTCAAGTCACTCAACGCGAGTATACTATTGATAACACGTTTCAAAACTTAAACAACGTCAATGAACTTTCGTTCAAATGCATGATTGATTCAATCTCCTCCAAAGACAAAATCTCAATTTGATCTTCTGATAAACTCAAGTCTGAAAAGAACATGTAAAAAATAATATTTACCCAATCACAATTTCTAATGACGTTTTTTTTTATAAAAACATGAGCTAACTTGGTTTATCCGTACTTTTTCTTTGGTTGCATAATATATCTTGTGATAGTTTTTCCCAAGTAGCATTCCAAACGTTTTCTGGATTTGTGATACTATGTGTTAGCAATAGGATACAAAACAACTTGCGTAGATCTTTTGCTGATGCCCAATAACATGCTTCTTTAATAGTTTCAATATTTTCTTCATCATCGTCCTTCCGGATAACAGAAGAAGTTATCTTTTTCTAAAAAACGTCATTAGATTAAGCTTTGATGAAAATAAGAAACCTAAAATGTAGACCATAAGAAAATGTAAGATATATATATATATATAACAGTGTTGATATGATTGCACGACAAGTTAGTATCAAAAAATATATATTCATACAATTTATCACATTCTTTTTATTGTTATATAGATGTTCTGAATTTAATGCGTTCACATAAATCATTTTTACTTATTACCAATCAATCTTGTGAATTAAATATGACGAATATATGTTACGAGATGTTGTAATCATCATTAATTGATAATCATTAATGTGATAAATATGGACATTTTTTTCATTCAAGGCAAATTGTGACAACTAAATAATAAACAAGTAATAATATAATTGTTAAATGATGATAATAATAATTATAAAATGACCCTATTATATATTGAGATCTGAAAACAAAAAACAATCCAATAAAAATATAACTAAAAAAACAATAAAGAATACATTGACTAAATAATAACATGTCATTAGAACGAAAATTAAATAATTTCATCTCTCCCAACAGATTATTACTAAAACATGGGCGTTATTACAATGCAATTGTTTTAAAAATTGTCATGAACACAAGAAAAGAAAAGACTAAATGTGTTTTTCTTTGAAATAAATAATAATGAATAACGCGGATAGCGACAAAAACCATTGCAACATAAGTAAGTTTTCAATAATCAAAAAATCTCAAGCTAGATATGATAAGACAAATCCATTTTATCATAGTAAGAATGCGGAAGTAAGACAAAGCCATAATAATAGGAAATAAATCTTTTTAAAAATCTTTGAGATCACTCCCCCTTGATTTTCTTGTGAGAATGTCTCTTGTTGAGAGAGTGTTGATACTCAAGGCTACTGTCATGATCTTCTTGGCTTTTTCTTTTAGACAAGGGAGTTCCTGAAAAATCCAGAACCAGAGAAAATATCATCTCAGGACTGTAACATCAGGATCTGCAAAAGAAAGAGTTCATCTCATTAGTATGCTATTGTAACTATAAAATGTAAGCAATTATAAAGTGTAATACATGTTTAGGAGGCAAAGCAGAAAATATTAATTTTTCATAATAAACATTTAAATTGAATAAAGAAAGTAAATAAATCTACAATATCATAAGCTGATTTGAATTAAATATTAGTCTTCTTGCGCAAGTTAGATTTATTTAAAATAAGGCAACAAGAATAAAAACGACTTTGAAAATTTAGAAAGATTTAAAAGTCCAATTAATGTGATACCACATTGCGCAAGAATAAATAGAGTTATTAAATCTACAATATCATAAACTGATTTGAATTAAATATTGGGCTTATTGCAAAAGTGACTCAAAACTTGAATTCAAACAGAAAACTAACCTTTTCTTTTGACTCATTTTTTTTTTGAGTTTTTAACCCCACATCTGCATTTTATCTACGAAAATGCCATTAACCCTTTTTTTTTTTTTTCGAAAATGGCTTCTTTACTGTCTCAACCTCATTTTCTTCAAGTATTTACAATATTGCCACTGCCATGAATAGTGGGAACAACCTTGTACGAACTGTTTGGAGCTTTTAATGCCCTTTAATGCACGTAAATCTCTTTACACTCTCTCTGTTTCAATTGTTATGAACTAAAAACAACATTTCTTTCACTTTCTCTCCATATTCATCCAAAAAACTGAAGCTTTTGATTCAAAATTGTTTGGAGCCATATTTCTTTCGTTTTGACTTACGGTTGCTTTCGTTTGAGGTTCTGGGTGGTTGGAGAAGACCCTGTGTGCAAACAAAGTCATCTCACCTAGTTTAAGGTACGAATTTGAATTTTTTTCAAAATCTGTTCGCGTAGAAGACTTACAAGTAAGTCATCTGTATGTAGAAGACTTACTGATGAGTCTTCTGGTCAAACGGACGACTTAAACTAAGTCGTCCAGCTTTGTTTGGTGAAAAAAAACAGTCCAGACGACTTATATATAAGTCGTCTACGAGAAACAGGCTAGTTTTGCATTTGACCGAATCGTGTCAGATCTTTGACTATTTCTGGACGACTTATAATTCAGTCGTCTCTCGGAAAGTTAAAATTTCAATATTTTATTAAACTAGACGACTTACGTGTAAGTCGTCTTAGGTTAGTTTTGTAGTTGAAAAATAAAACTTCATAATTTAATTTTTACCAGACGACATAATATAAAGTCGTCCCGTCAGAAGACTTAATTTAAAGTCGTCCGGGGAAAGCAAAGTCGTCCAGAATTTTTCCCAATTAAGTCGTCCAAACCTTGCTTATCCCGGACGACCTTAAATTAAGTCGTCTAGCTGGACGACTTTTAGTTAAGTCGTCTCGAGAAAGTTAAATTTCAAGTTTTATTTTTCAATTACAAAACTAACCTGGGACGACTTACGTGTAAGTCGTCTAGTTTGAATAAAATATTGAAATTTTTACTTTCCAGAGACGACTGATTTATAAGTCGTCCAGAAATAGTCAAAGATCTGACACGATTCGGTCAAATGCAAAACTAGCCCGTTTTTCGTAGACGACTTATATATAAGTCGTCTGAAATTTTTTTTTTAACAAACAAAGCCGGACGACTTAGAATTAAGTCGTCCCTTTTAATTTTCAATTGCAAAAGTGACCTCTTTAGACGACTTACCTTTAAGTCTTCTGGACGACTTAAATCTAAGTCGTCTGCGATAATGTTTGTTGAACTTCTTCATTTTCTCTATGTTTACTAATGTGTTTTTTTTGAATATTTGCAGATGATTTTTAAGTTACATGCAGTGTATGGAGAATGGTTGTTGAGAGATTTCCGTTGGGATTTTGTGGTTGATGATCTCAAAGGAGCAAGATTGTTTTTATTGAATGAAGATTCAACACATGCTGAACTTGTTGCAATGGCTCAAGAAGATTATAACCTGGACATGAGATCAGTGACTGTGGAGATTAGCTACTCATTACCAGCAGAAATGATGATGACTCCAAGCAGTCCTCCCATTCATGTTACAAGTGATAGACAAGTTCGAAACTTGCTCGAGATACTCAAAACGCATAGAGTATGTCTTTGTGTATCAAGCCGCAGCAAGGTGGAAACGGTTTCAGAGAAAAGAGAAGAAGCTGGTGAATGGGAAGAAGATGTTGGTGATAATGATGAAGCTGGTGAATGGGAAGAAGATGTTGGTGATAATGATGAGGCTGATGAATGTTTTGAAGATGTTGGTGATAATGAGTCTGTTGAAGATGAAAATCAAGATGGGGAGGAGGAAAATGGGAGGAGGAAAATGGGGAGGAGGATGCTGATAACACTATTGTTGGTGAAACGGATCAGAATGGTGGGGATTACAGTCTTTATGGAAAGGTTCTAGATGAGGACGAGGAAGATGATGATAATATTTGTTTTGAAGAAATTGAAAAGACATATGCTAAGACAAATGCTATTGAAGGAGGAAAATCGGACTGTACCAGCATCTATGTCAACCAGAGTTTTGTTAGCAAGGATGCACTGCTTTCAGAGCTGCGGTTGACAGCAGTGAGGGGTAGGTTTTCTTTCAGAATATACAAATCAACAAAAACTCTCCTTGTGGCAATATGTCGGGTTAGCGGTTGTGGATGGAAGATCAGAGCGAGTGTGAAACATGGGTCAAACACGTTTTGGGTAACAAAGTATGTGGAAAAACATTTATGCTCAATTGGAGACCGAATCGCTCAGCGGAGACACTGTACTCCAAAGTATGTTGGTAGTCTTTTCATTGATCGTGTTGGGATCATTGATGGGATAACTCCACAGCATATCACTGATGCAATGAAGAACATGTTTGGCATGACGCTTGATTACACCACTTCATACAGAGCACTGTTATATGCACAGAAATTGGTGAGAGGATCAGCAGAAGAAGGGTATTCGCGTCTGCCTTCATATCTCGAGCAAATCTCCATTGCAAATCCTGATTCTATCACGGCTATAGAACTTGATTCTGAGAAAAGATTTAAGTATCTATTTCTCTCTTTTGGAGCTTCTATCAAAGGTTTTAAGTATCAGAGAAGGGTCATTGTGGTGGATGGAACTCACCTAAGTGGAAAGTATGGAGGTGTTATGTTAGTTGCAGCCGCACAAGATGGCAATTTTCAGATATTCCCATTGGCTTTTGGGATCGTGGATGCTGAAGATGAACCTTCTTGGCAATTTTCAGATATTCCCATTGACTTATTTGTAAGTCGTCCAGCTGGAAAACCTTCCATCCAGCTGGAAAACCTTCCAGACGACTTATTTGTAAGTTAGAAAATCTATACAAGTTAGAAAATCAAATAAATCATACATGCCCACAAACATACAAATAGATTTGTGTAAACAAATAGTTCAAATATACAAATAGATTTGTGTATACAAATAGTTCAAATATACAAATTGATTTGTGTATCTATACAAGTTAAAAAATCTATACAAGTTAAAAAATCTATACAAGTTAAAAAAATCTATACAAATTGATTTGTGTATCTAATCATACATGCCCACAAACATACCACCATCCTCATTATCTTTCAGATGCTGATCAACAAGCTCCGTCCATATAGCCAAAGCCATAGCATCCCTCATAGTCTTCGCATTGGACCTAGCAAAGTCTTTAGGGCTAAAGGGGACCCCAAGAGCATGACATTCAATGTACTTTGCAGCGTACACGCCACAATCACCATTGTTGGCCGTGGGTACATCTTTGAGCAGTCTCTCATATGTGTATCGCTCCAACCCATGCATCTGGTCTCCGCACTCCACAATCAGATAAGGGACCATCTCGAGAAAAGGCTCCATTATCTCATCCCATCTTTCTGGTATGGTAGTTGAAGGTATGCTGTCCCAGACGACTATGTGCCTCTTAGGGATCGATATCCAAATAGCCACCCAATGTTTGTTGTCCAAGTTCAGTGGCGCATAGATATCATCAATGTCCTCCCCCCACTTCTTGTTTGATTGGCAAAATGAAGGCATTGATCCGTCATACAAACTCGCCGCCCCACTAGGTAGCATTTTTCCTAAACCATTGTGATCAGACGACGATGCTTTGAAGACCAGATACTGTTCTCTCCAAGACTGGGTAAAGTTGTGATCCAGGAAGCACATTCGCTCGCTCCGGAAACATTGTGGGTTCTCCTTATACCTCTGCCTCAGCACATTCATCCAAGCATCTATATGCTGCATATAAATTAATACAAGTTAGAACCTTCCAGACGAGCTGGAAAACCTTCCAGACGACTTATTTGTAAGTCGTCCAGCTGGAAAACCTTCCAGACGACTTATATATTTACAAATCTATACAAAGACAAGTTACCAGACGACTTATTTGTAAGTCTTCTGGAAGGTTTTCCAGCTGGACGACTTACAAATAAGTCGTCCAGCTGGAAAACCTTCCAGACGACTTATATATTTACAAATCTATACAAAGACAAGTTACCAGACGACTTAAAGATAAGCAGAAGACTTACTACGTCTTCCAGCCATGCTTTGGATGTCCGGAGTTTTTGATACCACCAAGTTGGTGATGTACGTGGTTTGTCCTCTTCCTTAGTGAAATAATCACTGCAAACAAAAAAGCAATCAGTTTTGGTAGACTAAATCAAGCTATTATGGGTAAAGCAATCACTTACGGATCAGTTTTCAACCAATCAGCGAGCTCCTTCATCTTAGGTCTGTTTAGTGTGGGAAATGGATTATACTTTCCCACTCTAAGGAGTTTCCTTCTCTCTGCCGTATAAGGAGATATCTGCGTGGGAGCAGGTTTCTTCGTTCGTTCACTCCTTGCACGCACAGAAGCAGTGGGAGCTGTTTGGTCCAATACAACCAGGCTCGGTTCTGAAGCTGGAACGCTTGGATCGGTGGAAGCGAAGCTCGGTTGTTGATCGTTGGAAGCGAAGCTCGGTTGGTCAGTGGAAGTGAGAGGAACAATCTCTTTGGAGGTGACACCATCTGCTTTATCCTCCGGCAAGATCTTATATACCGAGATCGCCTCATCTGCTGTATCCTCCGGCAACAATCTCTGCAATAAAAGAGAACAAGTTAACCCTGGACGACTTAAATAAAAGTTGGGAGAGGATTTGGTTCCTGCTGGAGTTCAGACGACTTATATATTTACAAATCTATACAAAGACAAGTTACCAGACGACTTAAAGATTTGATACTAACCTCTTTGGGCAGAGGAGAAGGCTGTTTCTTTTGAGGAGAAGGCTTTTTCGTTTGAGGAGCAGGCTGTTTCGTTTGAGGAGCAGGCTGTTTAGTTTGAGGAGCAGGCTGTTTCGTTTGAGGAGCAGGCTGTTTCGTTTGAGGAGTAGGCTTTGCCTTTTGAGGAGTAGGCTTTGCCTTTTGAGGAGCAGGCTGTCTGGTGGGAGGAGTAGGATGATTGGTTTGAAGTGTAGGCTGATCCTTTTGAGGAGTAGTCTGTTTGTTACTAACCCCGGTTTCTGGGGCTTGTGGGGTAGGGTGTTTTTTACTAACCCCGGTTTCTGGGGCTTGAGGGGTAGCCTGATTGGTGACACCAACCTTCTTCTCCACAGCTTCCAATCTATCGGAGATCTTCCTAATCTCCCTGATGCACTTCTTAAACCCATCTTTCATCATGTCACCTAAGCCACTTCTTAAGTCCTTGAACATGTTTTCAAACTCCTCTCTGGTCACCCAACTAGCCTCTTCTCTAGCCTCTTCTGTAGCCTCTTCTGTAGCCTCTGTAGGAGCCTCTTCTCTAGCCTCTTTAGGAGCCTCTTTAGGAGCCTCTTTACGAGCTTTCTTCCGAGGTCTCTGATTGTCTTCCTCCACCTCCTCCACAACCATCTCTTTGGCTCTTTTCGATGGAGTCACAAACTTGGGTTTTGTACCAGTGACTTCCCAGCAATCCATGGTCCACTTCCACGGTCTCCGATCATACATGACTTTAATGATGTTCTCCGCGGGCACGTCATCAACCTCAGAGTCCCATTTTGGCCACATTTCACTAATTTCCTTCTCAACAAAGTTGATCACGCGGGTCTGCGGTAAATAGAAGAAGAATCGAGTTAGATATTTGAAACAAAATACTAAATAGACGACTTAATTATAAGTCGTCAACTAAGTCGTCCAGCTGGACGACCTTCCAGACGACTTATTATAAGTCGTCTACTAAGTCGTCCAGTTGGACGACCTTCCAGACGACTTATAATAAGTCGTCTACTAAGTCGTCCAGCTGGAAGACCTTCCAGACGACTTATAATAAGTCGTCTACTAAGTCGTCCAGTTGGAAGACCTTCCAGACGACTTATAATAAGTCGTCTACTAAGTCGTCCAGCTGGAAGACCTTCCAGACGACTTATAATAAGTCGTCTACTAAGTCGTCCAGCTGGAAGACCTTCCAGACGACTTATAATAAGTCGTCTACTAAGTCGTCCAGCTGGAAGACCTTCCAGACGACTTAATTAAGTGAAGATGGAAAGGTACCTGACTCAAGATAGCAGCTTTCATGAATCTGCGGCCTCTGCTGCCGTCGTAAGCCAGAATCGGTGGAGACGGACTGTTTGCTCTGGGTAGACCAATACTAGCACCCAATCCCGGAATAGCTGTGTATGCCCAGACCTGAAGAACTTGTATAAAGCCATCCACGGTGTAACAGCCAGTAATATCTTTGTTCCACAAAGAGTCCATCAGCACCTTAAACGCGACTCTCCCCCATGGATAATTCTCAAACCTTTCTAAATCCATCACTAGCCTTGCGAGAGTAGCTCGTGTAGCGCTTGAGAACTTTTCCCTTCAATGAATCCAGTGAAGATGGAAAGGTACGCGAGTCGCTTGCGATCTTCCCTGGACCAATCCCCGCATCTCTTCAGTGCTGCTATTATCTGATCGGTACTTGGCCCAGCTTCCCGATGAACTCCCATCATCTCCCAGAAAGAAACCATCTGTGGGGTAACTTCACATTCTGGTGTCTCAAGGTCCTCGATGTAGTCGCAGTTTAGACCAGTGATGTTTTCAAACTCTAACAGTGAAAACCTCGCAGGTTCTGGACCAACGAGACACCACATCTCGTACTTCTTCTTAATGTCCAGCTTTAAACCGAGCAAGTGGTGAACCAGCCTTGAAGCCCAACCAAATCCCTGCTCCTTGAACTTGATGAAAACTCCCAATCTCGACTCCTTGAGCTCTTCAAATTCAGCATCAGTGAGAGCTTCCCTAAGAGCAGTATGCAACTTCGTGTTATCCGTATGATACGAAATGCTATTGTGGGGTTCTGGCTCTTCCCCTAATGTGTATAACCTACGGGGGAGTTCTGGAATATCCATCCTTTTTGTCTGCAAAATAATCAAAGACAACAATAGAAGTCAGAACACAAGCTAAATCAATCACGCCTTAATTGTTACTCCAGACGACTTAGTAGACGACTTAAATATAAGTCGTCTAGAAAGTCGTCCAACTGGACGACTTAGTTGACGACTTATATTTAAGTCGTCTGGAAAGTCTTCCAAATGGACGTACTAAGTCGTCCAGGTTGAAGACTTTCCAGACGACTTACTTACAAGTCTTCCAGTAGAAAAATTTCAAGCGGACCTGATTAGTCGCAGAAGGAGTTCGAGTACTCGTCATTGTGGTTATAGATCTGAAAAAATAAACGTGAAACGGTGAGAATGAGTAAATTGAAAGAGACAACGTTTTATGTTCATCTTTTCCACGAGTTTGATGACTTACCGGCGTTAGGGTTTACAGAGAAACGGCGCTACGGTTTACAGAGAAGAAGCGGCGGCGCTAGGGTTTAGAAGAAGCAGCGGCGCTAGGGTTTAGAAGAAACGGCGGTGCTAGCTAGTGTTTAGAGTAAGCGACGGTGAGAACGTTGGTGAGCACGGTGGCGAGGGCGACGGTTTGTTCGGAAATAGTGGAAGCGGGGGCGCTAGGGTTTAGAGGAATCGGCGGCGCTAGGGTTAGAAGAAGCTGCGGCGACAACGGTGAGAATGAAGTGAGATAGATAGCCGACGTTGAGAACGATGGTTGTTCGGAAATAGTGGGAATTCGAATCGCCTTTGATATCGCCGGTGAGAGAGAACTGTTAGGGTTTCTGTTCGCGGAAAATGAAAAAAAAAAAAAAAATCACCTTATATATTGGGTAAATAATCCGGTTAGCTTTAAAAGTACATTGGTAAACTTTAAGGTTTGGTCCGGTTTAGACGACTTATTCTGGCTGATAATGTACATCAGACGACCTAATATTTAGTCGTCTGGGAACAGAAGACTAAATATTAAGTCGTCCAATACCCTAAAATGAACCCCTAAACTAAAATGACTAAATTAACTTACTAACCACGTTATAAAATCAAATTATACTTCAATAGTGTTTACTATACACAGAAATGAACACGCCTAGGTAATTTTAAAATTTTTCAAAAACGGTTTTAATGCTTTCCAAAATCTAACCCTAAGAACACATACAATACTACAACATATGTTGATGAAACATAAACTAAAGAATATCATGACTCACTACTTTCACTCATCTGGGCTGAAAACAATTGAAATTTGTTATATATTAATTTATATCTCTTAAGACATATGTTAATTACATAATTCCAATTTTTCACTTATCAAAATATTTTTTACAAAATTTTTAAATTATGTTTAAGAATAACTGTCCAGACGACTTAACTTAAAGTCGTCTGGACGACTTATTTTCAAGTCGTCTGTAAACAGACGACTTGCGAGGGGTAGAAACGTAAAAAAAAATCCGTTTTTTTGTTTGTTCACAAGGAGATAGTTGTAATTTCAATAGCCTTTTAGGTTACTTTTGCCTTTGACCCAAGTTGGGGTACTCTTTTGGGTTTGACTCCAAGTTTTGAGTCACAATTGGTAATTCTCCCTTAAATATTAGTCTTCTTGCGCAAGTTAGATTTATTTAAAATAAGGCAACAAGATTAAAAACGACTTTGAAAATTTAGAAAGATTTAAAAGTCAAATTACTGTGATACCCCATTATTCAAAAATAACAGATTCTCAATAAATATAAATAAATATGATTAAAACTTTCGCAAGAATTATTCAAATAAATAAGGTAACTTATATTTATAATAGATTCATAAGAGATCATATTAATTGCGCAAGAAAATAATTAATAATCGATGCATGTTCTATCAAAAATGTGCAGATATGTGAATATATATGAATTTATAAGATATACATTTTTAATATGATAAATTGTATTTAATCATATTTGAGTACAAAGTTGATAATATGTATAAAAAGTTATACTAACTTTTATAATAAAATATTGATTAAAGATTTTGTTCTTTAATGTATAAGCAAATAATTATTTGCAAAAACATAGAGAAAGTAACAAAGCATGAAACTTACATTGTAGTTTACGTGTTTTGGATGATATGATCATTTAAGTACATATGGATCCTCATGAGGAAACGTCATAATCGTTGGTCTGCGTATATATAAACTAAAATTGTAAATTAAAAAACCAATAGAAAAATATATATGAAAACATTTTCTCCTTCTAAGCTCTAACAAACAAATCATTAAATAGAAAGACAATAACTATAAACATATTAAAAAGGTAAGAATCAAAATTCAAATAAATCTACGATTAATCAAATCATATAGAGAGATAAAAAAATTAACCTGCATCGTGCTGAAATCGTTATAATAGGGCATCTGCATATAAACCAAAAGAAAAGTTAGCTCTGATAAAATATATATATATATAAAAGCTTAATGATGTAAAATAACAAAAACAATATCAACATAAAAAGTTCAGGATAAAAAGTCAGTGGCTTCGTTTCTTCTACTGTGAATGTCTTATATATACTAAATTGGTGGACGTTTCTCAATGATTTAACTTGCATGATAAGCTAAAATATCATAATATTTTAATTCTGAATTTGTAAAAAGGAAACTTATCAATACATGTATTTATTATATTTCTTGCGCAAGTTATGATTAATGAGAGCAATTAATGTAACTTTCAAATTAAGTATTTATATATCATTAAGAATATAAATTTCTAATATTCTTACACATGTTTTGATTTATGAGATTAGGAATTAATGTAAATGGTCGATATTTATTAAAATTCTTGCGCAAGTTATGATTAATAAGATTAGCAATTAACGCAAAGAATATTACTTGCGCAAGTAATTGGTTAGACTAAGGTATGTAAATTAAATTACGTTTGATTAAAGGAAACATATTAAATTTGTAATGTTAAAAACGATTATGCATATTATATGATGCGAGACTTGCGCAAGTAATCAATGTAAATAAGGTATGTTGATAATAATAATATAAAACGTATTATGCCATTAAGACATTTAATGATTAGTCGACATTTATTAAAATTGTTCTGCAAGTTGGGATTAATGGTGGACGTTTATTAAGATTCTAGCGCAAGAAATGATTAGTGCGATTAACAGTTAATGTGACTTTCCAATTAGAAGCTCGAGTAGAAAAATAAATCGAAAAGAAAAATACAAAAATTCGACCAATAGAATCGCTAGATTTTTCGTGAAAAGCTCTGTGTGAGCGCCACGTGTCCAATGTACTTCTCTTTTAATATATAGGAGGATTAAAGCAGGATCCTATTTTAAAAATTTAGGATTTTGTCCATGTAGTTCAATATATTTACAAGTCTTCCCATTGACATTTAATTTAAACTAAAAATAGAATATTCTCTATTACTATGATAATTATTATTTTCCATATTTTGTGAATGATAATAATTTTAATTTTTATGCATTACATACTTTTCATTTATTTTGAATATCATTTTATCTGTAATATTATTTAAAGATCGGATATGAATATATACTTGCAAATTAAAAAAATATTATTATGCCATTTCTTACATAATAATGATATGCCAATTTTTAGTGTTCAATTTTTTAAAACTTATCTAAAAATTAAGTTTTAGATCTAAATATAAATAAAAATACAAACTTATCATAGTAACCAAAAAAAGAAAATAATATTTTCATATCAATAAAGTTTCCTATTACCATTGTTTCGTTTTCTTCAAGTGACGTAATACAAATTTCATTAAAGTCTAAATAATTACTTTTTCAACTTTATATAATATTAAGAAGTATGAATTATTTAATAAACCTTTCAAAAATATTATTTTTTTTTTGGTTTTCAGCGGGTCATCTCATATTAGATCTTAGGTTAATAGCAGATTTTTAGTTTTTTTACCAAATTTTCTAAGATTATAATTACAATTATTTTTATTAAATTGAACTAAATTATACACATATCACTCGATTTATCGGTTTGATTATAGGTCTGGGTTGGATATAAAAACACCGCTTGAAAATCAATTAGTACAATAGAAAAATGTTTTTGAAACACAAATAGAAAACTTAAAAATTATTAATTTTCTAATCAAAATTACAAATTAAATTAAATTTTATGAAAATAAAAATATATCCGCGCTTTTAAAACGCGGATCAAAATCTAGTGATTAGGTTATAACTAATCAATCAAAATAAAACATATATATACACAATATATAACGATACAGGTAATTGATTTGTTATACAATTATCCTTTTGTTAATATTTAACACCATACACTTTTACATTAAAATTCTTAATTTAGGAAAACACTTAAACAATAGAAAAAATAACTCACCGCAGCCGCAAGTTCTTAACTTTTATTCTCAAGAAGTTTTTTAAACCGTAAAATCAAATAACTAACTAATTTTGTCAAACACTTCATTAAACATAAAAACAACTATAAAGTGTTTAATACATACAAACTAAACATATACAGTATATGTCAATTTTTTTTTTTAGAAAATAAGATTCTAAAATCTAACCTTAAAATATAAACAATGCTACAACATATGTTACAAAATTCTAAACCAAGACAATCATGATTTACGATCTATATACACTCATCTATATTAAAAAACCGGGCTTCGTAGCCTGGTGGTAATGGAACCTCGGCTGAGGTGCCCGCCACCCAGCTTCGAAACCCGGCAACAGCGATTTAACATCCTTATTGCTGGGGCGCTGGACCCCTTCGGAGGATATTTGGGAAAGTGGCTGCCCAGACACCAGAGATATCAAAAAAAAAAAAAAAAATCTATATTAAAAACAATTTAATTTTAATAAATCTAAATATACATAGTTTAGAATTGCTTATAATTATCATCCGTTTTAACATAATTAAAATTTAATGAGTATTTTACTTATTTTTCTTTCGGCTTATGAATAGTTTATGTCTAGATTCGAAAACTTTAAAATGTATAACATAAAAATATATGAGTTTATATGCTAATATAATTAGCATAAATATGATCTTGTACAAAATAAAATTTGACAAGAAAAATAAATAAATAAATAAATAAAATAATAGCAGCGTTGTTGCGACGCAGAGTTTAACAGGTCAGAGAGAGCGTCTCTCCATCTGAATAAATACCCTTTCTAATGACTCGATCGCCTCATCGTCTCTGTCTACTACCTCTTTCTCTCCTTCTCTCGAGTCGGCGCAGATGGATCCCGATGCTGTGGCGAAGGCCTTTGTCGAACACTACTACTCAACCTTCGACACAAACCGTGCCGGTCTAGCCGGTCTCTACCAGGAAGCTTCCATGCTCACCTTCGAGGGTCAGAAGATCCAAGGAGTCCAGAGCATCGTAGCCAAGCTCACCTCTCTCCCTTTCCAGCAGTGTAAGCACAATATCTCCACTGTTGATTGTCAGCCTTCTGGTCCCGCCTCCGGTATGCTCGTTTTCGTCTCCGGTAACCTCCAGCTCGCCGGCGAGGAGCACGCCCTCAAGTTCAGCCAGGTCCCTCCTTCTTTAATCTCTATTGCTTCGTTTCTGATTTTAAACAATTAGATCGCTAGGGCTGTTAGATCTGGCGTTTCCAACTATCGAACATTTAATCTTGGTCTGACACAAGTACAAACCATGTTGACTTTTGTGTGCTTCCAGATGTTTCATTTGATGCCGACACCACAAGGAAGCTTTTACGTGTTCAACGATATCTTCAGGCTCAACTACTCCTGAACATCTATCAGATTGTTGCATTCCTTTACTACACTATTTGTGCAATCCTTTTATCATTATCCCGTTTGTCTTCTTTTTTTTTCTTTATTCATATAATATGATTTGTCTTGGAAACAGAAGAAAACTCTTTGTCTGTTGGAGTATTTGCGTTGCTCATTTGTTATTTCTAATCTATTGGCTTTCATCAGACAATTTGAAATAGTTTCCATTGTCACTTGTTCCTCAAGCTTGGCTTTTACGAAGAGCCTTGTGTTATTGGTTTGATTCTAATGTTTTTCCATGCGTCTAAACTCTAAAGACTAACCCCCAACTTTGGACTATTCATTGCACGGCGGCTGACGGGTGTTCTGATCCCAGTTTTGTCAAAACAAAACAAATGATGTTCTTGTTTTGTTTGAGTTGCTACTTAACATTTTGACTAAAAATAGTAGTAGTAACTAGTGACAATATTAATAACCAATTTGATGGTTGAATCTGACAACCGCATTGTCTTATTTCATCACAATCTTCCTAATGAACACTTTTCGTTAGATTACACATTCAGAAGGAAAAAAATTGATCAACAATACTTGGTTGTCAGAAAGTTTTGAGCTACGAACGTGAACCTGGTTTGTCTTCTTACCTTTTAGAGCAGTGGCACGAGAACCGAGTGTGGTTTTGCTGATCTTACCGCATGATCATAGGAAACCACCTAACACGTAAGCTAGAGGCAAGAGCAGGCCAATCGTTGTCCCCAAAATCACGTACATCCTTGCGTTATGTGATTACCCGGCTTGACATTGTTCTCCTCCATTTGGCTCAGAACCTGGTAGACCATATCTCGCTCAACTAGCTGTATTGCGCAGAGACATCATGTGGTTAAACGGACGAGGTAGCCCCATATCTCTCATCTTCTGGAAGATTGATTATGATTTTTATCCATAGTTTTCTCAGATCTTGCGTAGAGGCTTAAGAATGCCATTGTTCTTAGACAACACAAGAAATATGCCACAAGGAGGCTCATGAGAATTCAAATCTTTAGGATTGGATCAATAAACAGTAAACAGATCATTTGCTCCTACAAGACTTAAGACATGATCCTTTTTCACCTAGAGAAGTTTACAGGGTACAATAAAATAGGCCAGATACAACACACAAAACGACAAAGGTGGCCAAGTGAAACAAGACCGTTCTAATATATACATTTTCGTGGCAGGGGGAAGTAGACAAAAAAAGTTGCAAACTTTATAATCGAATAGGAGAACCTATATAAAGAGACTTTTCAAAGATAAGGAGCTTCACTAGCTTTCACAAATCTGCCTTTGACACGCAACCTTGTATCAGCTGTTGCCTTCCTCGATTCATACCTTATCGTCTTATCATATCTGCTCCAAGAGACGGTATATTAGATACTCAGAGTGGGAGATGTGGTCTATAGAAAAACTGTCCCAAGGGGAAAAAAAAGTAGCATTTACCTCCGTGTTTTCCTCTTTTCCTTGTAACGTTGCATTGCATTGTCTCTGTTCTGAGCCAGCTGCTCAAGATCAGCCTTGGTTGCCACTACTCTCGTGGTCTTACAGCTAGCTCCGTCAGTTTTTTCAGTGAAACGTAACTCACTGGAGGAGTTTGAGCCTTTCTCAGAGCTAAAGGTAAGCGGAAGATTGTTGCTCTCAGCTGTTGCAGGTACGTGGCTCGAAGTTGGTCGATAGTAATCATCATCCTGCAAAAGAATCCTGATCAACATTACGATCCACAACACTTGTATTGTATGTGACAAAGATATCTCATATTCCAAAAGGCTTATTCAGATTCAGACAGTTTCTGAGCACAAAGGCTTCTCTAAAGGTTAGATACTGTAACAGATGAGTGGGATGGGCATGAGAAAGCAGAAGGCTAAATGTTTTACCTTGCAAATCTGTTTAACACCTTTTGGTTTAGTGGAACAAGTATCATTCATGAGGTCAACAAAGCTGTTGATTTTGAATGATTTAGCATCTTTTGTTACATAAGCATCTTTAGTGTCTCTTGACTGTCCCAAGTTAAAATCCCATATCTGCAAAAGTTCACAAGTTAAGACCATATAACCACAAAAGAGTGACTATAATCTTTGCACAAACCTGAGTAGTCCGGCCACCACTAGGATTATCAGCATTCCACAGCAAAGAAGTAAACGACGTCGTTTCAGGCTGCTGGATAACTTCTCCAACGCTATTGAATTCTTCTGCATCTCTCGCCCTGCCCAATCTCTCTTGCATCTCGGGAACCATAAGCCCCTCCTTTGCTTCTCCGTCTCCGTCACAGTTACCATCACCATTCTTGAGTAACTCCTCAAGCTGTTTGCACAACACCTGCTTATACCTCCCGCAGCTAGAGCCACGCTTCTTAAACGTCGTCGTCGTCGTCTCCTTAGGGACAGGCACGACCAGCTCTTGCAAAACGTTAGATCCAGAAACCCACGAATCCAACTGCATCCCGAAACTCTCCATCGTCATCGTCGTCATCGACCCTTCCTTCTCATCTTTCCTCCCTCCAAGATCGACTCCCAACAAAGCGGCAAGCTCCAACGCCGATGGGCAGCCGGAGAACCCTTCCACGGAGGAGCGGACATGAGCGTCGGAGACGGAACAGCTTCCGTGGATGATAGAGAAGATGGAGCTTGAGCTCGAGAGAGAGAGAGAAAGAGACGAGAGAGACGATGATCTAACAAACTCGTAACAAACTCATTTCTTTCATTAAAGTGAAAAGAAGTCAATACAACGGCATATATAGTGTGTGTATTGTTCCTGGTTTACTTAACATATTAAACCAGTACTAAACCACATTGAACCACATCTAACCAATATAACCGAAATACAATTTTACACTCTATTATTCCCCCTCAAGATGGCAAGAAAAGTGATTTTAAGGCCATCTTGCCAACCAGAGAATAAAACTGAGGTGAAAACAGAGGTTTAGTGAAGATATCTGCAATCTGAAGTGCAGTCTTGACATGGAGAAGCTTGATGAAACCTTTGAGAAGTCGTTCACGGACTTGGTGACAATCAAGCTCGATATGTTTGGTTCTTTCGTGGAAAACCGGGTTAGTAGCAATGTGTATAGCCGCCGTGGAGTCGCAGAAGAATGGAACTGGTCCAGACTGTGGTGCCTGCAACTCGAGAAGAAGACCCAAAAGCCAGACAACTTCACGCGAACCATACTCCATTGCTCTGTATTCCGATTCAGCAGAGGAGTGAGAAACTGTTTGTTGTTTCTTGGACTTCCAGGAGATCAAAGATTGTCCAAGAAACATACAATATCCAGAAGTAGAACGGCGAGAATCCAAGCAAGATGCCCAGTCAGCATCCGTGAATGCTTGCAAGACAAGATCAGAATCCGCCGAGTAGAAAATGCCATATCCAATAGTCCCTTTCAGATAATGAAGAACTCTGTATGCAGCCTTAAGATGCGTCTGAGTTGGAGCAGATGTAAACTGACACAGTTTGTTGACAGCAAACGTAATGTCAGGACGTGTGATAGTCAAATACATCAAGCGTCCAACGAGACGTCGATAAAGACAAGCATCTTCAAGAACAGGTTCTTTAGAAAACAGAGTAAGCTTAACGCTCGGATCCATAGGAACCAGAGAAGGTTTGCAAGCAAGAAGTCCAGTATCCTCAAGTAAACCCAGAGTATATTTGCGTTGACAAACTGAAATCCCTTTGCTGGATCGAGCTATTTCAAGGCCAAGGAAGTACTTTAAAGTACCAAGATCCCGGAGCTTGAATGCATTACCCAAGTCTTCTTTTAGTTGATCAACATCAGCATCACTATTACTAGCAATGATGATATCATCAACATAAACCAACACTGCAGTATACACTCCATTAATATGACGAATGAAAAGTGTATGATCTGCATTTGATTTCTTAAAGCCAAACGACATCAAAGCTTCACTCAGTTTGAGAAACCATTGTCTTGAAGCTTGCTTCAGACCATATAACGACTTCTGGAGTTTACAAACCGCATTAGGTGGAAGTGATTCCCCCTCCTTTGGTGTGTATCCTGGAGGTAAAGTCATGTATATCTCTTCCTCCAAGTCTCCATTCAAGAAGGCGTTAGAAATATCTAACTGAGTGAGACTCCATTTCTTTGCAGCAGAGACGGCAAGAAGGGTTTTAACTGTTGTCATCTTGGCAACTGGAGAGAAGGTATCAGCAAAATCAACCCCTTCCTCCTGTGTATACCCTTTTGCCACTAAGCGCGCTTTATATCTTTCAATAGTACCATCTGCATTTACTTTGATCTTATACACCCATCTGCAACCAATTGCGTGCTTCCCCGGAGGTAAAGAAACGACAATCCAAGTATTGTTCTGCTCCAGAGCCTTAAGTTCTTCATTCATAGCTTCAAGCCATTCAACAAAGTTCTTAGCTTGCTTGAAAGAAGTAGGTTCTGGGATTAAAGCTACAGAGCATATATATGCTTTGTACTTCTCGGAAAGATTGTCAAAAGACATATATGCAGAGAGTGGATAAGGAATCTCAGTATCAGATTCAGTAACATTGCAGTAGTAATCTTGAAGGTAAGAAGGCAACTTTGAAGGCCTTTTGCTATCAGTTACAGCAGGAACCGGAATGGAACTAGAAGAGGCATCCGTAGCATCCATTGCAGGTAACTTAGATAGCCGTTTACTTTCATCTACTCCAGTAACAGGATTAGTAACTGGTTTATGTAGAGAAGTGAAGAAGTCAGTGTAAGAAGGAGACTGACTCTGAGCATAAGGAAATATATCCTCATGAAATATGACATTTCGCGAGATATGTATCTTGTTGGTGTCAAGGCTCATCACTTTATAACCCTTGTAACCAGCAGGATAACCAAGAAATATACACGCCTCAGCTCTTGGTTGAAACTTGTTTCTGCTCTTGGGTGATGTAGAACAGTAAGCAAGACAACCAAAAACACGAAGTCCTTTGTAGTCTACTGCTTTAGAATTCAATATTTCAAATGGTGATTTATCTTTAAGCAGAGGAGAGGGAAGACGGTTGATGATAAAGACGGCAGTAAGAACACAATCTCCCCAAAACTCCAAAGGAATTTGAGATCGAAACATCAAAGCTCTCGCAACATTGAGAATGTGTTGATGTTTTCTCTCAACCACTGAGTTTTGCTCAGGTGTCTCAGGGCAAGAATGATAAGAAATAATCCCTTTCTGTCTGTATAAATCTGCAAACCTCAACTCAGGAGCGTTGTCAGATCTCACAGCTTTTATAGAGACCTTATACTGATTCTCAACCATTTTAATGAAGTCTGGAAACACAGTCAAGACATCAGCTTTTGTACGAAGAAGATATATCCAAGTAAGTCGACTGTGATCATCCACAATGGTTAAGAAGTATTTATAACCTTCGGAAGTTGAGACTGAGAAAGGACCCCACACATCTATATGAAGAAGATCAAAGATATTGGCACAGACGTTGTTGTTTGAAGGAAAAGAAGGACGTTTTTGTTTTGCTAGAGGACAGATAGAAC
Source organism: Raphanus sativus (assembly GCF_000801105.2). Taxonomy (NCBI): domain Eukaryota; kingdom Viridiplantae; phylum Streptophyta; class Magnoliopsida; order Brassicales; family Brassicaceae; genus Raphanus; species Raphanus sativus. The sequence goes on from NC_079515.1 coordinate 15,517,474, forward strand.
AATGAACGGTTCCTTTATTCCTTTGTTTCAAACCAAGTACATCAATAACAAACTCTGTTTTAGACATAGATGGATGACCAAGTCTGTCATGCCACAAATTGGTATCAACAACGACATTAGAACAAGAAGCAAATGACTGATGAGGATCACTTGATCTTGTAAGTTCAGCAGTGTCGAGTACATAGAGGTTGGAGATCTGTTCACCCTTCCCAATCATCACTCCCTTGGTAAGATCCTGTATCATACAAGAAGCAGGATCAAATGAAACTCGGTAACCCAAATCCTTCGTGAGTTGGCTTACACTGAGCAGATTTAACCGAAAATTTGGTATATAAAGAACGTTGGATAAGACTAGAGTATCACTCAGTCTTATACAGCCTATTCCTTCAATCTTAACTCCAAAACCTGTTGGCAAGGTTACTGAAGTATTCATTGCATCAGATAGATCAACAAATAACCGTCTATCATGAGCAACATGATGTGTAGCTCCACTGTCTATTATCCAAGATTCTGAGCATAGAGCATTATTCGTTCCTCGCAACATGCCAACAAAGCACAGAGTAGAAGAAGAAAATGCCATACCAGGAAGTGCAGTAATTGAACCACCAGAGGAAGAAGCAATGCAGTTGTTCACTTGAGGCGTTTGAGAGCTGAGTTGAGAACTAAAATAAGCAATAACTCCTTCAATCTGATCTTTAGTGAGATTCTTAACCACATCAGAAGCAGAATCCGAGAGAGCCAGCTGAGCTACCAAAGGTTTAGCAGAAGTAACAGGTTTGTTTGAGGATTGCTTCTCAGTACTTGACTTCGTTTTATGCTTGAAACTAGCTGGATACCCATGTATTTTATAACATGTGTCAACGGTATGACCATTATAACCACAGTGAGCACAAACAGGGCGAGTTTGTTTCGGCTGTAAACCAGACTGAGCAACATTGATTTGAGGAGAGACTGGAGCAGGAGCACTGACGTGAAAAGCAGAGGCATTATGAACAGGCATAATGTTGCGTTGATTGTGATCCTGATCGAGTAAGTTGTAGATCTCAGAAAGCTCAGGAAGAGTCTTCTTCATGATGATTTGACTACGGATTACGGCATAAGACTCGTTTAGTCCAGCTAAGAACTTGATCACTTTGGAATGATTGGCTTTAGTTTCCATGGCTTTACAGCAATCACAATGATGACAAGTTGTGATACAGCTAGCACCATCCAGTTCATCCCAAAGAGTCTTAAGACTAGTGTAATACGTTGCCAAATCCAGAGGTCCTTGCTGCAGAGACCAAATCTGTTGAGAGAGTTGATAAGATCTCGGAAGGTTGGTGATGTGAAAGCGAGTGAGAAGATCAGTCCAGATTTCAGCAGCATCGTTGAATCTTAAGATACTTTTGTAGATCTGCTTAGAAACAGTATTCAATATCCAAGACTTAACCATCGAGTTGCATCTAGACCATATCCGAAAATTACGATGAGATTCATCAGGCCTCACAATCGAACCATCAATAAAAGCAAGTTTGTTCTTAGCATCCAAAGCAATCTTCATAGCAATACTCCAGTTATCATAGTTTGAACCATCTAGAGATTCAGAGATGATAGATAGACCTGGATTATCACCGTTTGTGAGATAGTAAGGAGAATGAATGCTCTCGGGAGAGATTTCATCAGATCGGAAGGAAACAGGGGACGCCGGAGGTGATCGTTCCGGAATAGGAACACGGCGAGCTGAAGTAGAGGTTTGTTTGCCGATACGGCGAGTAGATCGACGAGAAATCACCATCTCAACGTCGAGTCTTCAGCGGAATGACTGAAGAGAAAGACGACGAGATAACGAGATGAGATATACGAAGATCGGAGAAGATAAGAAGGATCGGTTGAGGTTTAATCCTCAACGCTCTGATACCATGATAGAGAAGATGGAGCTTGAGCTCGAGAGAGAGAGAGAAAGAGACGAGAGAGACGATGATCTAACAAACTCGTAACAAACTCATTTCTTTCATTAAAGTGAAAAGAAGTCAATACAACGGCATATATAGTGTGTGTATTGTTCCTGGTTTACTTAACATATTAAACCAGTACTAAACCACATTGAACCACATCTAACCAATATAACCGAAATACAATTTTACACTCTATTAGTGGACATCCCAATCGCAGTCCTGACACAAGACGAGGTTGTCCGTGAAGCAGCGGACGGAGACAGGCTCGTTACCGCAATTGTCGCAGATCTGAGATCGCACGTGCTTCTTTGAAAGGAGATTCGCCGTGTGCACGTGCTGGTCACAGGGTAAACAGAGCTTCGCCGTGTCGGCTCTGCAGAACAGAACCGCCTCTCGCTCGCCGCAGAAATCGCAATGATGTCTCTCGGAACTACTCATGAATCCTTCCTTAAATGTCTCCTCTCTCTCTCTCTCTCAGATTATTACACCAAGAGGTTTTTGTCAAAATGTTTATCAGCAGATCTTTGTAAAGTAAACAAGACAGAGAAAGAAAAATGTGTTTTATTGTCAGCTTAAACTGTGTTGCCATCTATGGTAGATAGAGAGATCGTTCAGATCTAACGGCGTGTAGATTGAGTCTTCATTATTAGACAGAGATGTTTACGTCGAGGTACTGTAGGTAGGTGACAGAGAATGATAAAAATATCTAATCTACTTATTCTTTTCTTTTTCATTTCACAAACGGAAATCAGACCAAAGCTGGACTTTTTTTGGAACTAGGTAATTACTTAAATAGCAATTACTTGTGGAGTTTTGATTTCATTATTAAATCACCTGTACCAATATAGTAATAACGGTTTAAAATTTTGAATCATATTTGATCTCTTACCGAACATTCGTGTCTTCAAAATATTGAAAGTTATAACGTATATTATGTGCATTATATTTCCAAACACAACCGGGTTGGTAGACGAAAAAAAAGTTACAGGATTTTAACTTCTCTGTAGGTATTACCTAGTAGTTATGCTAAAAGCACATGTCGCAAAACTCGCAAGATATTTTAATAGTATTGATATGTGAAAAGAAAGTGATGCCGATAAATAAAAGTACAATGATATTAAATCTTATTTTAAAGATTCATTATGTGTTTGTCGGGTATAAATATCTTGTTTTTCCAAGATATCAAATCCACTAAAGTGAGATATAAAAAAATATTTAAGATCAATAATATTAAAATCCTTCAACTAAATTGGTTTTAGGTATGAATCCTTAGACTAAGTATTTAACTAAACCCCAATTAACTTTATTTAATAAATCAAACAATTTCTCTATAATGTTCGTATGACCGGTAAATCTTTCTTTTTGACATCAACAAAAACACACTCAATCAATTAAGATTCTGCAACCAAACTAGTAATTTCGCATCCATATGAACGACATAAGCAAGGACCAAAAACCAAGTCCTTAGGTGTATTTTACTAATATAATGATGTTAAGAGACAAAGTGCAGAGACACATCAAAATGAGTACATTATTGCTAGGACTTGTAGTTGTATCTTAAGAATTTTTTTTTTCAAAATATTTATTTAAAATTAATATTAAACATTAAAATAAAAAACAGGAAAAAATAGAAACTTGGAAAAAGAAAAAAAATTACAAAGAAGAAATATTAAGGAAACCAACATTTTATTGAATTCTTAAAAACTAAAACATCATATCTAATTTTCAAGATGTCCAAACATTTCCCATATATTTTCAATCAAATCTTGTTTTAATTGGTGATGAATATGTGGATCCTTAACTTCTTCGCGACGACCATCCACAATAGGTTGTTTTGTAGACTTTTTAACGGTAAATGTAAATTCTTCATCTTGAAATTCTTCAACAGTGTCTGAATCCCGTTCATCTTCGACAATCATATTATGGAGTATGAGACAAGCTTTCATAATATTAAGATCGTTCATGGTACCTGGAGCTCCAAAAAAGCGTGTCATATCCAGAGGTCATATGAAGCAACCGCCTCCAACACTAATGTTGGTTTTCCGGTTCCGCGTGAATACATTCCTTTCCAAGTGTTGGGGCAATTCTTCCACTTCCAATGCATACAGTCGATGCTTCCAACCATTCCGGGAAATCCACGTTCTTCACCAATTTGGAGTAGTCTTTGAAGATCCTCCGGTGTGGGTTGTCTGAGGTATTGATCGCCAAACAAGTGGATTATTGCGGCGGTAAAATGGTGCAAACATTTAGCAGCTGTTGTTTCACCAAGTCGTACATATTCGTCAACTGTATCAGCTCCACCACCATACGCCAATTGACGAATAGCTGCAGTACATTTCTGGAGCGGAGATAGACTCGACCTACCGACTGCATCTTGTGTTGGTCGAAAATACTCTTCTTCTGTAGAGAGACGAAGCACAATACTCAAGAACAAAGACTTGTTCATTCGAAAACGTCGCCTGAATAAATTGTGCAAGTATGTAAGAGTTTCGCTAAAATAATCATTCCAAAGCATGGTGTTGCCATCTTCCCGGTTTCTCTCGATAAAAATTCGTTTTTTCCGCTCTTTTGGTTCTGGAATAGGATTGTTGGTAAAAAATTCCTCGAACGGAACTTCTAAATCTGCATCGTCATTTATGTTGTAATGATAATGGTAATGGGAAGAAGATGCCATTTAAGTGGAGAAAAAAAAGTATGAGTAGAAGATGGGGGATTTGTGTATTTGTAAACACACGGCATTTGTCATATTTATAGCTTAAGTATGAGATAGTCATCTTGATGTTGGGAAAATCCCGTGATGATGGTTCTTGTGATATTTTAGACTGAAACAAAGACATGTGATTGTTAGTTAAAATAGTAGTATGCATGTGATCTTTTTACACTCGTGTTGTATAAATTGCTAGTGTACCAACCAGACATGTGATTTTTAGGTGTAATAGTAGTATACATGTGATACAAAAGATACAAGTTAAAATAAAAACATACAGGTTAACATACAAGTTCACAAGATACTACAAGTTCATTACAAGATACTACAAGTGCAAGATACTAGAAGTTACAATAAAAACCGAGTACAAGTTTAAACCGAGTACAACTTGAAGTGCTACAAGTTAAACAAGACATACAACAAGCAGTAGCTTATGACCAGCACTACTTAAAGATAATCACCATCCCTATTATCACTAACACAACAAGCATAGCACCTAGAACGAGTTCAAAGCGTTTCCCAATTCTCTCAAGCCTCACCAACTTCTGCTCTGTCTCGTTATGCAGTAGCTTAGCCTCATCAAGCTGAGTTTCGTAGTCACTCAGAAATGAGAGATAATCAACCTTATCACTGAGCTGCTGACACTATGTGGATATGGCTCTGATCTCCTCTGTAGCCGCCACATCCCACCACTTCCAGACATGGCAGTCTCCGTCGTCTCTGTTCGCACAGGTGTAGAACCTCCTCCCAGGATCAGTTGCTGTGTAGGAAGTGGCGGTATGGGGTTCACCACCACAGTAGCACTCTTTCGGGAAGCCAAACTCTACTTCAGGCTGGGGGGGGGGGGTACTGACGCCGCGCTGCATCAATCTCAGCTTGGTCGAGGAGTATATCAGCCTCTGTTTGGCTGTACCCACTGTCGGCGTCGGCGTCGTTGTCATAATAATCCTCTGACCATGATGGCTGCGTATAGCTGTAGTTTCCCATTTTCCTTTAACCTGCAATGAAAAGCACAACACACTATTTTATTTCATATATTTAAAAGCACATATATTTCAAACATATATTTATATGGATAGTAGAGAACAGGGAACACACTATTTTATTTCATAAACCACAAGATGAAGTAGACAAGGGAGTTCAAATATAAAATGCATAGTTCAAAGAAAACAGAAAATTCAAATAAAACAACAAGTTAACACATATGATTCATAGTTAGAAATACTGGGCAAGCAGTTTATCCTTGACTATTTCTTCAGCCTCCGTGAGTGAATCCTTCTTAGCAAGGAGAGTGTCAAGTATGGAGAGCTTGCATAGTTTCTCCTTCTGAGCTAGATCATCCATCTTCAGGCTGCACATGTCCTTATACTCCTCAAAAGACTTCCCTTTAGCATTGTTCCTTCTTGCTTTTGCCGCCTTTATACCTTCAGGGAGCTTCTCATGTTCATCAACACTGGCACTGGCACTGGCACTGGCACTCGAAGCTTGTGGATGGACGTCAGTTGTTTTCCTCTTACCAGTAGCATTTGTGTTGAGACACATCCATTTCTGTTCATACCTCAAGATACACCAAGCATGCTCTAGAGTAAACTTGGTGTTATAGTCCTTGAAGTAGATCACATGAGCCTCCTTTAGCACGTCGTTCTCATTCTGCCCGCTTGTTTGTCGTCTCTCTGCAGCAGCGTAAGCTCCACAGAACTTGTTCACCTTCCCATTGATCTTTGACCACCTCTGCTTTAGATTCTTATGAGAGCTCGCACCACCACTCTGGGTAACGTGAGGACTTGCTGTGTAGTATGCTTCAACTCGTCTCCAGAAGGTGCCCATCTTTTGCTCGTTTGCAACTATGGTGTCCTTAGAAGTGTTTAGCCAGGCGCTAATCAGAACCTCATCATCCGCTGGCGTCCATTTCTTTCTCTCCCGAGCCACCGGCGGTGTGTCTTCAGTTACAGCTGGAGCCTCTGAGTGTTGGGAACTGAAAGGAGGGATGTCGGGTTCTCCAACACTAGAGGGAAAACTTTCAAAAGGAAAGTTTTGAAAGTTTTCTTGAGAGAAAACTACATTTTCTCCTTGACTGGTTAGAAGCCCTACGTAATTACTACGATATTGGCTATATGAATTCGTTGAATCCATGTCAGGATTCGTTGAATCCATAGCAGTTTTTTTTAAAGAAGAGAGAAAGAGGAGTAAGGATATAATTAGCTACATAAGGATGGGATTTTATAGTTCAATAATGCTTTATTACAAGTAATAAGTGACAACCACCAAACCATTATCTACCAAGGTCTAATCGTGAGTTATTACCATTAACAACTACACTACTTATTACACAACAAACACCTACAATCGTGAGTTATTATAAACAAACTACTAACCTACAAGTGATTTTTAGTTACAAGTAACTAAACAAACAATCGTTAGCATTAACTAATAAGTAAACAAACTACAAGTAACTACAAACTACAAGTGATTTTTAGTTACTACTCTACAAGTGACTACTACAAACTACAACCTACAAGTGAATTTTAGTTACAACCTACAAGTGATTTTTTAGTTACAACCTACAACTAAAATTAACTACTCTACAAGTAACTAGGGGACCACAACATCCCAACTAAAACGAGCTACTCTATGATCAAAAGCTATAACAATTGAAACCAACAATGAAACTACAACAAGCTTTTAACAAATCACAACAATGAAACCAACATGATCAAAAGCTTTTTAACAAATCACAACAATGAAACCGAGTACTCTATAACCAATCACAAAAATTAAAACCGACTACTCTATCAACCATATCAGATTCCACAATTATCAGATTCCACATCACAACAGTTAAACCAACAATTGAAACCGATCAATGTAAAAGTTAAACCAACAATTGAAACCGGAATCAACTAGCAACAACAACAGATGCGGAGGAGATAGATCGACGCACATATTTGTCTGTCTCAGTCGAGAGAATCGATGTCGAGGGAACAAAATCTGGATGGAATCGGAGAAGGATCGACCGCGATGTCTGTCTGAGTCGAGAGAGAGATGCAGGAGCCCACGTTGTTGATTCGCCAAGGAACACGCCGTCGACAGAGAGAGAGCGGAGAGAACACAGAAAATCGCCAAGGGAGTCGCCGTTGAGAAGAGAGAGCGGAGAGAACAAGATAGGTTTGTCAAACGAGACAAAGTTCTTTTGCCCTAATTACTCTGTCCAATCTCATGCTGACACCTGTCTGAAGGACCAGCCCAATTTGTATCCAAACCAAGGACTTTGTGCGATGTCTCTTAGTTTAATTCACCATTTTTCATTTATTTTTAGCCCAAAAACATAAGGACCAGAGCTTTAGAGCCCGCGATAAGCATGCTCTAACTCCACGTGCAAAACTGTCCACCCTTTTATTCTGTTATTCAATTGACTCAGCGTGAAGGAGAACTGTTCGTAGAAAAAGCAACAACGAAGACGCTAGCGTCTTTTTTGGAGCAGGTAAAGGGTGTTCTTTGAGATGTTCTGTTTGCTTTTTCTTGAATAACTTGAGGTGAGTACGTACGTAGTAACGTAGGAGATGCCTAAGTCATTTTGACCAGAAACAACCAAGTCTTCTCAAATAGTAATAGATGATTTCGTTTGTTACTTAACAATTAGTCTGGCTTAAAAAGTATGCACAAGTGTTTTGATTTTCTTGCACGTGCTGAGCTTGAAAGCGCAACAGCAGCTGTACAAAGAGAGGAAGAAGCTCTGCGAGAACATAAACAGATGTCTCTCGAGCCTCTGGGAAGCAAGATGGTATTTCTCTCTTACTATTCCCAACATAAACCTTTCGTTATTGGCATTTCTCTCTTACTATTCACAATTCTTCTAATCTCAGACTTGAGAATTTTGGTGCCCATAAACAGCATCAGCTATAAAAAAAAATAATACATCATTTGCATCGAACATAAGTGGATCATCGTGTCGAGCTAAACTAAATACTTGTGTTATGTTACTTAGGCTTGAACCATTTGCATAATCATGAAAATTAGGCAAGAACTTGTTTTCTTCTACCATAAGTGGCGCTCGTCTTGAACTAAAACACTCTCCTTTAGCTTGAGTAAAAAGACTGATCCCTTGATATGATTTCCTCGAGAGCATACTTGTAGAAGAAGAGAACGTTGTCAAGTGCCTAAGCGTGGGTACATATGTTTCTCTTTGGACATTGCACGGACCTTATCTCACAGGATTTCTGTTTGTGGTGAGCTTGGAGTTCCAGACAAGAGCATCAAGTGGCTGGTTCAATCTTCTCCGCACACTTACTTCTGGCCAAGAAAATCTTTTCTTTTTGATATTTTCAACAAGGAAAATCGACCTATATTAGGAAAGTCTGAATATTATAAATATGTTTAGAATATTTACTTAGCTGAAACTTTCTTAATTTTCGAAAAACATGTTTTCTTATCAGTAGAAGATATCTTCTACACTTGTAGAACCATGACAGAAATTTGGAATGCAATTTCTACCTCTAGATTTCGCATTCAGAAAATTTTGAAATACTTCATAAAATTAGAAATTGTATTCAACAAAAAAGTAATTATCTTTACGATTAGTGAATTCATTTCACATATTTAGAATTTTAATAAAAAGTAGATTATTCGTTTTAAAAACGGAGATGAACTTGTCTAATATGGAATTCATTTTCTACCTTTCCATTTTTCGGTAGAAGACTAAATCTACTTTTTGTAGAATGTAATTTAAAAAAATTATTTATCAAGTTTTTCAACCAAAAGAAATACTAATTTGTGTGTATGGATTTTTTATTAATTGTTTATATTTTTATAATTTTTTATTTATAAAACTATTTATTTCATTAAATTTAAGAAATGAAAATGGTAAAAGGAGAAGATATGAATAAAAATAATTTATACCAAAGTACAAACACGCTGCATTTTTGTTAACAAATTTCCCAAAAAAAAAAATAATCGCCAAATGAGAACAATCATTAAAAAGATAGCAATGAAAGAAGGTGGAAGATGATGTTCACTTCGGATTGGCGCGAAATAAGATAAAAGCTTTAAAAAGAGGACAAAAGTGTCACTGATTGGTCCAAGAAGAACCAAAGCCTATCCACTTCTCACTCGCTTCTCCTTATTACCAACGAGAACCTTCACTCACATAAATCTCTGTCGGTTCCTCTTTTTTAATAATTATTTTAATTCAGATAAGGGAAAATCCACATTTTTATTTACGTCGAAGTTTTTTTATTTATTTTTCTTAAATTACTCTGCTCATCTACACACCAAAACCTTCGCTCGATCTGAATCTTCATCAAGATTTTATTCTCCTGACGGCTTAGCAACGAGGTTTGGATTTGTTTTCATCAATTAACACTTTTAGTTTCTTCTCAATAATTTTTGTTTGGATTAGCATTTGTAATGGTAGCAGTTTCTCGGAATCTTCTTGTGTTACTCATCTTACATGTTTATAAATGTTTTAGGCAATTGCTGGATTTAGTTTTGATGGTTCTGTTTACAAATGAATGCAACAGTTTCTGGGTTACACTCTGTTTCATAAGAGATTCCGCCAATGGTTTTGCTATTTGTTTTGGCTAATTGTTTAAGAAAATATCTTTGGAAGTATCCACTTTTTAAAGTAAATAAACGGTTAAATAAACCCACTTGCCTCAACCCTTTTTTATTTATTTATATTCTAAATAAAACACATTTTGAATTTGTGTCCTCATATTTCCATTTTTAATGAGCATAGTGCTTGTTGCCTTTTCTGGGATTTTCTCTATCTATCTTATTAAAGTAGAAGTAATTTAAGCTTTTGTTTGGTAACAGGGATAAGAGTCTTTAAAAAAATTAAATTTTGTTTGGTAACAAAGATAGTAGAGAATTTTGTCTTTTCCTTATTTAAATGATAGATTTAAGTATTTAATGTCTTTTCTTAATTTAAATAATAGATTTCTTTAATAGAATGAATATTAACCAAAATAAATTTCCTAATAAATATTTTGTTAACATTTAATATTTTTCAATATTTATTGATAAAAATAATAAAATAAAAATCACACATCAAAACCAATTTATATATCATATAAATAAAATATAAAATATTTTATTTATAAATTGTTAGTATAACACTTTTATAATATAAGTCCAATTAGTTATAATTATTAGATTTTATATGATATACTGTGATATAATAGACGATTAAAATCACATAATATAATTATTTAAAGTAATAAATAAAATTTTTGTTTAAAAATGTTATACTAACAATTATGTAATACATATTAATTTACATATATATATATATATATATATATGTATATATATATATTATCATTGAACAAAGAAAAAAATTGAAGTGAAAGCAAATATTTATACGGCCACGGGTCAAACTATAGAAAATAAACAATAATGGCGTAAGATTTTTTTTTAAAACAAATTTATTTTAATTTCAAATATGTTTATATATTTTAGGTATTTATAAATTATTTTATTTGTTATTAAGAATGTTAAGATTTTGGAATTGGAAAAAAATTATGACCCATCTCTATATTATTTTAATTAGGAATTTAAAATTTATATCAAAATATTTTTTAAACTTTTAATTTTTATTATAACTACAAATGTTAATTTTCAATCTAAATTTATATTTAAATATCACAAATATATCATTTATAAATAAAAAACTAAAAACATAAAATAAATACCCGCCCGGTTGGGCGGGTCAAGATCTAGTTTTTCTTATAAATGAAAAATTGCCTAATTAGACCATACATGTAAAAAAAGTTGGCAAGTTGGGGTTTGATTGGGTTATCTGCCATGTTTAATGTGTACCATATTTGCTGTAGCTTCATTTTTTGAATGTGGTGTGCAGATTGTTGATGCTTTGATATCACTTTTGGATCTTTGCTAATTGTAGTTAAGAACTCTAGTAAATTTTGATAATGTACAAGCTCCATTTACACTCAGGTTTTGTCATAACTTGTCTCCTAAGGTATGTTTTTTTCTTTCTCTTTTGTGGCGTATAGATTTGTTCACTTTCATGGACGTTGAAGAAAGGAATGTTTCATCTGGTTATGCTAAACCACCATGGATATTCAAAGGAAGGCAAGTAAACTCTTCTTATTCGTTAGCTTTTAAAGAATGTCTCTGCTTTGCTTTTAACTCTGCTTTGCTTTCAGCGCGTTGTACCAGATCCATCTTGTGAAGGCTTCCACTGCTCGAGCATTCATCCCCAAGGAGCTTCGACTTGTTGAAGCTTTTGGGTATTTAAAAAAATAAAAGCTTCTACAGGGCTCCTTTTCTTGTTTACATTATCTTCTTCAACAAATGCTTAAATCAATGTCTTTCTTATGGGTTTTTGTTTCTTCAGATACACTCTTGGTGGGTTTTTCCTGGCTAGCTACGATGATAGTCCCGCTGGTGTCTTCGATGAGGTCTCTTCTTGCCTTTCCTTTACTCCCCATTTACTCAAACTTGAACATCTCAAAACATTCTTTAACCGACACTTCCTTACTTTTTTTTTCTGTGGCTTTTTGTTTTGTTTTTCAGCTTGTCATGATTGCAGGGATTGTATGGAACCCTCCTACATCATGCGCGTATGTTCATTCTTCTCCTTCCTGCACTAATATAATCATTCTTAACAAAGCAGAACTTGACTCAAGTGACCAAGTTGGGGAATATATTCTGTTAGTTAATTCATGCTTATCAAACACATGAGTTTGTTAAGTGTTCTTTACTTCTCTTCTATCCCTTTAGATGGGCGGCGAGGGTGCTTGTCAACAGCAACGAGGCTTGTCATCACGGACGCAAGGTAGGTGGGTCTACTTTGTTCTCTTTGCTCTATATCAATGGAATCATTAGAATTTGGGAGGTTGGAAGATAGTAATGCATTATTATATTTATATAACATGGTGGTGTTGCAGGAAGTAGGACTCCCAAGCCAAGTTGCAAGATTTTCAAAAGTCAGTGCCTATATACTTTGGTCTTAAAAGTGATTTTTACCTTTTAGTAACTACTGATTAGGCTCTCAATAAGTTCTTTTTTAATTGAGAAAAAAAAAAAAAAACTCTTGTCTACATAAAGGGGGAGACAAATCATTAACTACAAAATAATTATTCCTTAACTCTTGGAGAACGGGATGGAACATTTGTGTTGATGTTCCTTAATGTTGTGCTTTGAGTTAAAGTCATTTTTTTGGTTGGGAACAGAAAATCACTGCAGTTCCAAAGAGAAAAAGGGAAAGAGCTTTTGGTTTCTTGGACACATTTGGGTTGGGAAGTACTCTGTCTCACCCTCAGGATTTAATGGAGGTTAAAGTTAGTGAAGTGGACAGTGCTGCTTCTGCAAACATTTGCAACATCCAAATTAGATCAGACGGTGAGTTCCTTGCTTATTGGCCTAACTTTAGCATCTGTGTAATATATTCTGAGAAAACTTTGTTCATGTTTTCATATTAACTATGGTCTAACTGGCTTTACCTCACTAGAATCAGAGACAAAACTAGGAAAGTGGATGGGACCAGCAATTAAAATGTCCCTTCCGAGTTTTAGGTAAAAGTTTTCTTCTTTGATTGTTTTCATGGGAAACTTCATGGCTAGTAAGCTCATCAGAAAATGTCAAATAATGGCAGTGGCAATACAAAGTACAACCCAAACCTACTCAAATACTCTTGCCACATCCACTGCAGGTGAGGCTTCTGCTCCTACTTGTACTTCTACTTCTACTTCTACTTCAGGTCAATCTCTTATTAGAAAAATGGATAATGTTTATTGAAATCATGCAGGGTGAGGCCTGTGAGTCCTGCGGTAGTATCAAATCCTTTGGAAGATGAGGCAGATTGGAATCACACGTCACAAGAGTCGCATGAAAGTGAAACGCGACTAAGCGTAGCTGTGATGCTATCAAAACCAATCATAGCTCTTCAGTTTAAAGACTTAACGATGCAAGTAGAAGCTCCTGTTGTAGTTCACCCTTCAGTGTAAAACACAACCACACAAATTTCAAGAACATACACTTCCTTCCTACAAGGTTTCACATCTTTACAAAAGAAAACAAATCTTTCCACTTTTCTTTTTCCCACCGATTGAATGAAGTCATTCTTAGCAATAAACAAATCTTTCCACTCGTTTCTTTGGACTCTTCCATTACATATTTGGGGGAGTTATAATTTCTTTTATAGTAGAAGACCAATAATAGTCTAAAAGGTTTGTTTTTCTCTATCACTATATATATCCAAATTCAATTTAGAGACATTAAATCAAGCCATCAAAACCTTTGACCTCTGTTTTGGATTATATAACAAACCATTTGGTTAAATTTGAACACACTATAAAAGAAGACTTTCATGAATATCAACAGCAAAACAAAACAAAACAAAAAAACAATTCTCTGATGTTGTAAAAAGGTTTTTTGATATTAATTAAGGAGCAAAGAGATGATGTAATTGTTGCTTGTTCTATGGTTTTATCCACATGAACCCATATTACCGCAATTTTGTAACACATCTCCTAATAGGTTTTATGATATGTCAAATGATCAGTTTTCCACATTTTACCATACCTGTAACAACACAATCAGCAACTTAAAACCAGCAAACATCTAAAGGAAGAGAGGTTATATGGTATGATTAAGTGTTTATACCTTACAGGCTGGCTTAGGGTAGAGGATATCGTAATGGCCTGGACGATACAGCAAGGTTATAAAAGGAGCAGACTCTTCTTCTTCTTTTTATTAATTCCCACCCGAACAAAGTCATGATGGTCAGTGACACCTCCATTATCACATGAGCTACGGTCAAGATACACAACTCAGATTGAAACACAAAGTGCGTCTGACAAACCTAAGTTCTGAAGAGTCTTTCTACATTTCTTAACATTGACCTTGATACGATCAACTTCAGCATGATCTTGTGATTCCATTATATGATCCTATAGATGATCACTTTAAAGAAAACCTTGATCTTCTCGAGCAGAATAGGACTTGCCTGCTTGGTACTCTGCAGATAAACTAGAGAGAGGTTCCTGCACAGCAGTGATCGAACCAAATAAAAAACAAGCAACAATCATGTAAGCAGATGTGATAGGGAGAAGTTGACTCCATCTAATTTTTGATATGTGAGTACTCACCTTATCGCCAGCATAAGGAACTTTAGCAGCTTCTTCTTGAAAAGATGTAACATTTTCAGCTGAACAATTGCCCCATTCTTCAACTCTAATCGCTGCATCATCCTTCAACACATTATTTTGATTCTGCATCCTCACTACACACAACAAAAAGAGTGACTTAAAGCTCAATAAAGATAGTTTCATTCTAAGCAAAATGTTCATCAAGATAAAAGACTCTGGAGTCCACAGTCATACGCATACTCCAAATCCACGAGAAGAGAAACGCGAGATGACAAAGGAAATCAATTGATTTTTACCTCATCGATTGAAAGACGCAAACTTTGGTCTAAGTAAGTATAGAATAGAAGAAAAATAAACAATAAATAAAAATATAATATAAGAGATAGAAATATTACATTAAACATATATATAGAAATATATAATAAATAAATATACAATATAAGAAAAATAGATAATAAGTAAATATATCATATAAAAAATATTACATTAAATATCTATCTAAAAAATATGTAATAAAATAAATAAATATACAATATAAAAATAAAAATATGACATTAAACATCTATCGTAATATTGCAATATATAGAGCAAAATAATTAGAAACATTAAATATAAAGTTTAATAAATAAATAAATATATAATTATTTGAGGTTCCAGATAGTGTCCACATCAACAGAAAAAATATTTCTTCCAGAAGAAGCCATACGCATTGTTACAAAAACAAATATCAATATAAAAAAATAACAAAGAATTATACAATATAAGAACATCTATCTGATAAATTTATAATAAAATTGATAATAACTAAATATACAATATAAAATAGAAATATCATATTAAACATCTAACATACTATAAGAGTAGAAAATAGAATAAGTAAATATACAATATATGAAAAATAAACAATAAGTATATAAACAACATCAGAAATTGAAAAACTAAATTAAACATCTATCTAAGAAAATGTATAGTGAAATTAGTAATTACAAATATATAATATAAGAAATAAAAACATCATATTAAACATCTATCATAATATTAAAATTAATAATAAATAAATATACACTATAAGAAATAGAAACACTACATTAAATATCTATCTGAAATTGTTTTCGTAAAATAAATAATAAATAAATATACAATATAAGAAATAAAAATATTACAATATACATCTATCACAATACTACCATTTGATATAAAAGCAAAAATTAGAATAATTAAATATAGAATATAAGACAAATAAATAATAAGTAAATACACAATACACAAATTAAAAACTACATTAAACATCTATATGAAAATATATATTTTTAAATTTTTATTGCTTCCAAATACTTTCATAAGTAGACATACAATATAGGAAAATAATAATAATAAATAAATATCCAATATAAAAATATAACTATTACATTAAACATATATAATAATATTATAATTTTTTTATAAGAGAAAAATATTTAGAATAAGTAAATATACAAAATAAGAAAAAATAAAAATAAGTAAACATACAATATAAAAATGAAAAAAACTAAATTAAATATATATAAAATAATAAAATAAATAATAAGTAAATATACAATATAAGAAAAAATAATACATTAAAAATTATCGTAATATTAGATAAGTAAATATATAATATTAAAAACAATCAATAATACGTATATATGAAATAAAAATCTTACATTAATCATATATTGTAATATTATCATTTGATATAAATCAATAAATTTAGAATAAGTAAATATACAAAATAAAATAACCATGGATGGTGAGCTAGTGGTCTTGAGGCAGTTACAATGTTAATAAAGACCCGGGTTCGAATATCCCCTGTGGCCACAAAATGCTTTATGCCCTTTCCAAGTTGCGTTAAGCGCGGCGTAGGTGCCATCGCGTCCCTTGGGTAATGGGTATTAGTGCAGGCTGGTTCCGGGGCAGGGGGATTAGTCGGTTGAGTTAAGCGCGGCGTAGGTGCCATCACGTGCGCCTTCGAACCTCCTGTTAAAAGAAAATAAATATACAATAAGTAAATATACAATATCAAAATGGAAAAACTAAATTAAACATCTATATGAAAAATGTATAGTAAAATAAACAATAATAAATATACAATATAAGAAATAAAAATATTACACTAAACATTTATCATAATATTAGATAAGTAAATATACAATATAAGAAAAAGTAAATAATAAGTATATATATGATATAAAAATAGAAAAAGTACACCAAACATTTATCTGAAAAATATATAGTAAAATAAATAATAATTAGATATAAAATATAAAAATATAAATATTACATTAAACATTTATGGTAATATTACCATTAGAAAATCAAAATATCTCTGCGCGTAACACGGATGAACCCCTAGTTAGATTTAGAGAGAGTCAGAAGAGAGAGATAGGAAGAGAAAAAAAGAGAGAGGATGGGATATTTAGTTAGATAATGAATTATGATTTTTTGTGTTATTAAGCCCAATTTCCCAAAAAAGAAAATATATTCTGAAAAAGGTAATCGTTTTTTTTCCCAAACTATACTAGATGCATTACTCTTTTTATTTAATTATTTTTTATATTTTTAACTAATACAATTTATAAAAATACAGTTAGGTATTTTTGAAGTTTATAATTTAGGATAATGATCTCAAATATATTATTTTACATTTTTGTCACTAAAAAGTCCGAAAAATGACCAAATAAATTTTATTAAAGAAGCAGAAAACCATCTCACTCTTTACTTTATAAATATATATAAATAATTAAAAATAAAATAAATAATTAAAACAAAAAATTATAGTTTTAACTATATGTTTTTAATTCAATTTTATAATTATCTTTTGGAACTATTTATTCAAAAAAAAAATCTTTCTGCAGCTATTTTTTATAATTTTAGTTTTTCGAATTTTAAATCACTCCAATATCTTACTTCTTAACTTTAAACTTTAAATCTAAATAAGATATAAGTGAATATTTATTTTGAATGACATTTCTTTTATCATTTTCTACGTGGGAGTTGTTTTGGTAAAAATAAATTAAAAAGCGTTATGGAATTTTCCATAATTTATCATTAAATAATATATTAAAAATGAAAAAAAAAAATTTGATGTAACTTTTTTAAAACGTGGATTTTGGAATGAAAAGAATATTATTTATCTAATCTATTAATTTAGAATCCTATTTTTTATCGACCGTGTAAAAGTTGTCATTTAAATTTAAACCTATTCATTTATTTTAGTAAAACAGAATATTATATTGTACCTAACATCTATTAATGTGTGATATTTCTTTTAAATATATAATCTACCTAATGAAATCTAACTAAATCATATATTTGATTTTTCCCATTATACAATTGGTTTTGCGGAGTGGGTAATTGTTTGGCAAATGAAAAACATTCGTATCACTTCTAATATTAACTTAATTTATTACTTAATAATGGGTTGCAAATAAAAATGAATTTCACAAGAAAATGCATGTACATTTTATTTAAAATATTTAATAAATACCAACTATATTTCATATTACTTCAGGATTTTTAATATAACTGTAAAAATTACTTCAAACTTTCTAAACATGTAAAACAATTATATAAAATGTGACTTTTGAGAGCATATTAAACAAATCAACCAAATTATAAAACTTATTCAAAAATTACAATACATCAAATATTGATTAAAAATAACATTAAATATATTTATTTTACTGATAATTTAAGTTTTATGAATAAAATCCCGTCCGAATGGGCGGGTTCGAATCTAGTTTATTATTATTGTCTCTAGATTAATAAGAAAAGGGCATCATTTCTGGGCCAAAAACGACGTGCACGTGACTTCGCTAATAATGGAACGACAAAATGTTGAGCTCTTTATTGGGCCAAAGGTTTGGGCCCTTCCACTGAATAGATAATCAGATTTTTATTATATTATTACTCTCCTAACTCCTAAGGTTGCTGGATCCATCCAACGATCATCCTAATAGGTAAAAGAGTCAACATGATTCTATTCTAGTACCAATTGATTACATCAGATATGTTGTGCTAAATGCTAATCAACCAGCATATGATAGCTTAGAGGTTAGCTTATGAAGTAGTCTATATTTCGGTTTGAGATAAAGCTATTGTGACAATTACATTCGTAAAACGTTGTGATTTTTTCTTTATAAAAATTATTCTACAAATAAAAGTCACCACAAATCAACTTTCACATGTAAAACAAAAATCACCAAAGGTCATTCACTTGACTAGAAAAATATCAAGGGTAAAGATCACCAAAGGTCTATAATGCAATGTCATTTAAGAGAATCATACTATAGAGTTTTTCGTCTTTGATAGATATATACGACATGGTTTAAATTATCTTGATTATCAAAAACTAAAACTTCAATAAGGACCCGAATTATGTCAAAATTGCGGTAAACTAAATTAATCACCATATCTCAATTAATGTGGAAGATATTAGTTAGAAAATGCGCATATGATATGCTGAAAACATTGGGAATTTGAAAGAAAAAAAATCCATTTTCAAAATAATGAAAGTTAAGAATCAGATCGACATATTGGTTATATGGAAATTGTTAAATATAATAGTGAACTGGATTTAGAAAAGAAATGATGATTTGTGGATTTTACAAGAGAAATTCTTGGGTTCACCCCTAGAGTGAACCTTTAGGTTCACCCCTAGAGTGAACCTTTAGGTTCACCCCTAGAGTGAACCTAAAGTTCACCTAACCAATAAGATTTCGTTATTACATATTCAGTATCTTCTAAAAAGGAAATAAAATATTGTCAAATTATATTAATATTTTTAAACTAAAAAATAAAACTTAATAAAAATTAATATTAATTGCAAACAAAAATACGTTTTAGAAAAATATATTTTTAATACCGTCAGCCAAACACTAAACCCTAAACCCTAAATCTTAAACCTTAAACCTTTGGATAAACCCTAAACCCTTGGGTAAATTATAAACCCAAGGGTTTAGGGTTTAGTATTTATGATTTATCCAAGGGTTTACCCAAGGATTTAGGGTTTAGGGTTTAGGTTTATCCAAGGGTTTAGGATTTAGTATTTATGATTTACCCAAGGGTTTATGATTTATCCAAGGGTTTAGGGTTTAGTATTTAGGGTTTAGGGTTTAGTGTTTTGCTGATTGTGTTAAAAATATGTTTTAAAAAAAGTCCAAAGATTTAGAATTTATCCAAGGGTTTATCATTGATTTAAGGTTTATGATTTAGTGTTTTGCTGACGGTATTTTAAATATAAATTTCTTTTTGCGATTACTATTTATTTTTTATTTTAAAAACATAATAAAACTTGACAATATTTTGTTTCCTTTTTAAAAAGATACTAAATATGAAATAACGAAATCATATTGTTTGGGTGAACCTAAAGGTTCATTCTAGGGGTGAACCCAAGTATTTCTCATTCTACAAAGGGATATTAGGTTTGTATAATTAGAAGAAAGTCATTTTGCCTATAATGTTAAAAGTTGTGGTTGTAAACATGATCTGCCAAAGTCCAACAAGTCTAGAGTGCGGCAAGTCTTCTTGCCTAACTTTTTGTATTATGATGAAAGTTAAGCGCTCTACAAATAGAAATTAATACAATGTTTGTTTGTTTGTTTTGTCTAATTATGTAATGTTAATTCATTTGTTGTTTTGAGATGTTAAAAGGCCACCGAAACATGTTCTCGTCAACTAAATTATATTTGTTTCACATGCACTCTTAACTCTAGATTACTATTCTATACTTATGTGCGTCTAGTTAGACGACAAAGTAATCATACGATTTTAATATAAGGAGAAAAACGTATTTGTTTTACCTTTTTTCTTATGTTTCCATTCCATGATGGAGCTCCTTGCCAAACGACTAAATAACCTTAAACTTATGCCACATTCTTTTTATAAACATTGCCCGGCTAATTATTGGTCACTACCCCCTAAGAAAAATTATTGGTTTATGCATTATGGAATAATTTTATAAGTCTGCTTGTCGGAACTCTGCTTGACACGGCCGAGTAGATATATTTAGTGTTTGAATCACTTGTTAGTGTCATAAACAACAGATTAGTGTTTGATTTTTCGGGAGCTTCTAACATATTTTTGATAATAGAGCTAAAGCACGAACCGATTGTAAGTGAGAAAGAAACGTAACTGTATTCAGGCAATTGGGAAAAATCAATCAAGTTTCTTACAAAATTAAACGTAACTGAAGTTTTAGAATGGTAACATCACATAAAGTTTCTAACAAATTAAACGTAACTATATTTAGCTTTATATAGTCATGTTTCTAGATCATAGTAACATCACATGATGATTCTTAAAAGTCGTGTATTTTTGACAATATCTTAGTTTTAGAATCCGATAAATATATTTGTAAATGGTCAAAAAAAAATATATGTAACTAAATAAACCAACTTATTAAAAATGAGTATATTGTTTGATTTTTTTGTAACAATTTTTTTCTGAAGTTTTTTTCTATTGGTTTTTGATATGTGCAGTCTTCCAGTAAAATAAACAAATTCGATCACTGATCAATAGTTACTATACGCATCTTTTCATCATACACTTGAGCTAATTACTATGATCAATATGAGTTGAATAATGTAAGACTTTGCTATACCCTTTTTGTTCCTGTTTCCTCTCCTCATTTCAAGACTACATGTGTCCTTGTAGAGACACTTGCTTTTGAATTTTACATTATGTTAATCTGAGCGATATAAGACCTCTAAAGACCAAATCTAAGCAAATCCCTGAACAAATGTCCTAACCAACAATTAATTAATAGTAGTATCTGTTACTTTTCCCTCTCAATGCATTTGCCAAAAACCAAAAAACTCTTTACACAAAACTATTCTTATTTACTTTGGGATTAGTGATGTGCTTATTGTTTGTTATTAACTAGTGGAAGTGTGGAACTATTTCATTTAGTTTTAACTTGTACTATAAATGATCATGTTCTCTTCAGTTCCAACCAACGTATACCACTTCGTTAAATGTGGTATACAACTAAATTAAGTTGCCAATTCCATATAAGTTTCTCTTTAGATTTTTTTAACAACCCACTACTAGATACACGACATACCGAATGATGATGTGGAATCCTCAAGATCTAAGATATATATTTCCATAAGTACATATTTAGAATAAATAAACATATATTAAGTACAAACAAACATATCTAAGTACAAACAAATTACCCAAAATAATTCCGCTCAAGCTGTCAATTATAATGACTTAGAGATTAAGAAATTCTGGCACGTAATCAATTTGCTAAGTCATTAGCATTTGCCAAATATAGTTGAATCCCTATGAAGTATGTCAACTTTAGAGATCTTTACTTCTTGGTCGTGTTTGTTATAAGGTCGATTTTTCATCGTGAATCATAATTAGTAATTAATATATATATATCTTATTAAAGTAGAAGTACTTTAAGTTTTTGTTTGGTAATAGAGATAGGAGTCTTTAAAAAAATTAAATTTAGTTTGGTAACAAAGATAGTAGAGAATTTTGTCTTTTCCTTATTTAAATGATATATTTAAGTATTTAATGTCTTTTCCTAATTTAAACAATAGATTTCTTTAATAGAATGAATCTTAACCAAAATAAATTTATTTATAGATTTTTTGTTAACATTTAATATTTTTCAATATTTATTGATAAAAATAATAAAATAAAAATCACACATCAAATTCAAATTATATATCATATAAATAAAAAATAAAATATTTTATTCACTTTTATAATATAAGTCCAGTTAGTTATAAATATTAGATTTTTATATGATACACTATGATATAATAGACGATTAAAATCACATAATATAATTATTTAAAGTAATAAATAAAAATTTTGTATTAAAATGCTATACTAACAATTATGTAATACATATTAATTTACACACATATATATAGATATTATCATTAGAACAAAGAAAAAAATTGAAGTGAAAGCAAATATTTATACGGTCACGGGTCAAACTATAGAAATAAACAACAGTGGCGTAAGATTTTTTTTTAACAAATTTATTTTAATTTCAAATATGTTTATATATTTTATGTATTTATAAATTATTTTATTTGTTATTAAGAATGCTAAAATTTTGGAATTGGAAAAAAATATGACCCATCTCTATACTATTTTAATTAGGAATTTAAAATTTATATCAAAATATTTTTTAAATTTTTAATTTTTATTATAACTAAAAATGTTAATTTTCAATGTAAATTTATGTTTATATATTACAAATATATCATTTATAAATAAAAAACTAAAAACATAAATTAAATACCCGCTCGGTTGGGCGGGTCAAGATCTAGTTAGTTTTATAGATTATTTGAGCACACAAGAAAACAAATAATTTGAACATCTCATTTGTTAGTAAACTTTAAGAAAGTATCCATTCGTTCATTATAAGTATCATGTTATAATTTCTTCCATAAGTTTGATAACTGTTTGAATATCTGTATAAATCAATACTATTAATATGCCAATTACATTATTCTTTAGTCTAACACATTAATATATATAACAAAATCACCCTATAATATCGCCTTATTATTTATGGTAAGTGATTAAATGAAATTATTATTTTATGGTAAGTGATAAATGAATTTATTATCAATGATAGCATTTTTAAAATTAACATTTGTTTTGGTAAAACTTTGATACACCATAATTTATCCCGAATATAGTTTGTATATAGCAATACATTAATTAATATTTTCTATGTCACTTTATGGTATTTACAGTATAACCTCTATAAATTAATAATCTATAAATTAATATCTCTATAAATTAATATAATATCATAGTCTCAAATTGATTTTTGGTTTAATTAATATCTCGATAAATTAATAATTTCTATAAATTAATAAAAAATTATAGTTTTGGTGTAGTCCCAACATTATTAATTTATAGAGGTTTCACTGTATATTGGTTGATTAGGTGTTTAGCCGATCTGATAGTTTAGGAGGGTGTAAGTGGGAATTGCTTTTATAATGATTCTTAGAATTTTCAAATATAATATTATTGGTTTATAGATTCTTACATTCTCATTAGTTATAAGTGTTAGGCCTGGGCATTTTAACCTGGACCCGAAGATCCGACCCGGAACCGGTCCGAAAATACCTGATCCGGACCCGAACCGAAAGTTTACAAGTACCTTTTGGATCTACTTTTACCCGAATAGACCCGGACCCAAAGAGAACCGACCCGAATATACCTGGACCCGAAAAGAACCGACCCGAATAGATCCGACCCGACAAGAGCCGATTTGACCCGACTTAAAAACATGTATATTCAAAATTATGATTTTTTGTGTTCTGTTTTATATATATTATTTTTTTTTAGTTGAAATATCTTTTGTTAACAATATTTATTATTATTTTGTAACATATTTAAGTAACATGAAGCTTTAAAATATAAAATTTAGAGTTTAAAATTTTTTGATATTAATTATTAATAGTTTAATTTAAGTTATTTTGAAGATATTTAGATATATATGACAAATATTAATTAAATTTGAGTGAGTTTAGGTATGTCGTGTATTTTTCAGATTCTAAATATCCGAACCCGATCTGGACCTGATATGGATCTGAAAAAATTACAGGTATTGAAATGATTGATCTGAACCGACCCGGACCCGACAAAACCCGATCCGGAACCGACCCGTAAAATCACAGGTACCTATATGGGTTTAAATTTTCAGGACCAGAAGGATTCGGACCCGACATGACCCGACCTGAACCCGATCCGAAGATCCGGATATCCAGGCCTTATAAGTGTTATTGGTTTGATGATTCTATAATTCTTTACAAAATTATTTGTTATTCAAAAATATTAAATTTTAATCAATTTACAAATATATTAAAATAAGTGTTATTGAGAGTTGAATTTTTAACATTTTAACTCACAAAACAAGATTTTGAGAATACTATATATTTCCTTAAATTCTTAAAATCATTACATTATTTATTTTCATAGATTTCTACAATAAACAAAATTCTCTACAGCTCTTTCTAAATTTAACAAATCTTTCTATTTTTAAAATCAACAAAATTTATAAAAATCTAAGTCCCACTAACACTCTCTTATACTATAATTAAAAAATAAAATTAATGTCTTCATATGTTAATAAAACGTGTATATGTTATTAAAGACTCCATATTGGTCGACGGTGCTATATGTTTCACTGTACTACACTAATTTTAATAATAACTAGACTTTGATCCGCGCTTTGGAAGCGCGGAATATTTTACGATGAAAAATTTCACTAATAACTTAACAAATATTTTGGTAATTTTTAAAGAGTGTGTATTTAAAATATTTTTGCATGTAAATCAGTGTTTTTAAATTCAACCTGATTGTGATTATACCGGTTAATCCGGAGATCTGACAATTCAATTTAGGTTTCTAAAATATTCATATTAAAAAAAAATCAGTAAAACCTGAGACTAACCGATTGAACTGATGGATGACCGATATATAATCTAATTAGATTTAAATTGTAATAGTTTCATAATTTGTAATCTTATAATCCAAATTTTAAAGTTCATTATTTTGCAATTTATGAAATTATGACATTTCTACAAAATTTTAAAGAGAAAATGATAGATATAAAATTAATAAGATTAATTATTGTATTGTTTGGAAACATTAATAGTAGTATAAAAAATATATTGTTTGGAAACATTGATAGTAGTATAAAGAAATAAGTATATTGTTTGGAAACATGGATAGTAGTATAAAGAAAGAAACATTAGTGATTTAAATGTAGGTTTAACTATAAAGTATAAAGGTGTATTTAATTTAAAAATTTACAAAATAAATGTTAGGTCCAACAGAATGTTTCTGTTTTAATAAGATAGATATATGAGGTCCACCTTTAAATTCTACTTAGAAGAAGTTGTAATGTTTCTGATTTAAAGATAGATGATGTTTTGCTGGAATTATACAAGAAACGGGCAATACACAGTTAAGTCTGGATACTGGGTAGCACAGAACTTACTTAAATCAGAAGCTGAAAAGGAAGTATTGGAGCCCACTATCATAAAACTGCAAGCTCACGCCTGGAAGATTAAGGCTCCCACAAAGATATGTCATCTTATTTGGCAATTGTTGACTGGTCATATAGCAGTAACACGAAATTTAGTGAGAAGAAACATGCGCTGTGATAACTTCTGCTCGAGATGTGGAGATCCGGAAGAATCAATAACACATGCCATTTTTGAATGTCCACCGGCACTACAAGCTTGGGTATTATCGACAACCCCGACATGTCCAGGAAGATTTACAATGCCAAGTGTTTACACGAATATGGATTACCTATTCTGGAGGAAGAATGATATAATGGAACCGGAACAAGACAGGGATCCTTATCCTTGGATTATCTGGTACATATGGAAGGCTCGAAATGATAAACTCTTTCGAGGAATAGACAGGGATCCTCTGGAACTTGTTAGGTATGCAGAAAGTGAATGTTAAGCCTGGTTTAAAGCGAATGAAAGTATTCCTACAGCGATACACGAAGTAAATCGAGAAGAGTCCCAAACAATAAGTTTGGGCAATATTTGCTTGCTGGATGGATCTTGGACGTCATCTGCACCATACTCAGGATGTGGATGGGCATGGATGGATAATGCTGGAAACACTCAACTAATGGGGATGCGTAACTTGAGTCGTCGCGAATCATCCTTGCACTCAGAAGTGGAGGCACTGAGATGGGCAATGGAAAACATGCTTCAACACTCTTCGTGTCAGAAGTTTGGAACGGACTGTAAGGAGCTGATCACCATGATAGAGAATCCTACTGCGTGGCCGAGCTTTGCAACGGAACTGGAGAGGATAGAGACGCTGATTATATGCTTCCCAGATTTTCAGATAATTCATGTTCCACGAGCGCGTAACAAGATTTCTGATTTCTTAGCTAAGACTGCTAGATCCTTCCATAGGGAGTTATTGTTTGTTGGTTGTTCTATTCCGGTCTGGTTACCCAGACCACCTCAAGTTTGAGTAATAGAATGGCCTTTCGACGTTAAAAAAAAAAAATAAAAAATAATAATAATAATAATGATGTTTTTTCTTCACACATGTTAATAAAATTTTGTATGTTAGTTTATAGATTTTATATTTATCAGATACTTTCTGGATCTTTTATTCGGTCAACAAGTGTCCGATCACAAATTAATTACGGGCGTTTAAAATTTTACCGGAGTTTATCAATTTTTAATTATGAATTTTTATTAAATTTAAACCGGATAATATATGGCTCACCATGTTACCTGTTCAATCACGGATTCGAGTCATTTATACAAACAATAAATCAAATTAAGGGCACATATATTATTTTTATAATATAAATATTTAGATCAAAATTCAAAAGTATTTAATACCAATTAACATATTTTATCTAAAAATCAAATATATACTTTGAAAGGAGGGATCATAATCTTGTAAAATGTTAAAACTATAACTATTTAAAACAATGAGATTACATAAAAAATATTTCGAAATGAAAAATAATATCAAATTAAAACAACATTTATCATAAACAGATGGAATAATAATACTCTAACTTCATAGTAACTGTTAGTTTATAATTCAAGCTTTGTTATTATTATGATCTCTTTTACAAAGGATTAAAGAGACAATATTAACGTTAGCTGCCTTTCTCCTTCACCATAAGTCCTCCACTTCTTTCCTTTTCTCTCTGGTTTTCTTTTTTTTATAACGTCTGATTTTCATTAATAATGGGAGGAGTTGATATAATCTTCATGGAGAAGATTAGTAATTATACATGGAACATAAGAATGAGAACAGAATAAAACATGATTTGAAAATCTTTGAGTTGCTAACTTATCAGCAACTTGATTTGCTTCTCGTCCAATTCATTGGTATTGAATATCTTCAAATCTTCTCTCCCACCATTTGATCTCGCGTACCCAATTGTAGAGTTCAAAATGTTTGCGATGACCATTGAGTAGCTGAATTGTTTTTTGGCTATCTCCTTCAATAACGATTCTTCTATATCCTTTAACCCAACAATCTTGAATAGCCATTAGTATTGCCTGTAATTCGCACTCTAATGGTGAGCCCACCCGATTTCCTTTTCCCTGAACTGCACCTCTGAATACTCCATTATCATCTCGCACAACCCATTCCGCATAACCTGCTTCATTATTATTCACAAATGAACCATCTACATTGCATTTTAGCCAACCTACATCCGGTCTCTTCCATTTGTGTTGCTTTGCTGATGATGTATTGCTACACCCGGTCAGAGTCTCTTCATTTATCTTCGTCGCATCCTTCCACTCTTTTGCATCCAGTTTTGCATACTTAATGACGTTTTGTCAATGAGTTGTTTTTTGTTGGAAAATCATACGATTTCTACTCTTCCATAGATGCCATAATATCCACCAAGGTAAGTCTTGGAAATGAGCAAGTCATATTGAGGTAGAGACTTGGAGACAAGCTTCTATTTTTTCCTGTAAAGTAGTTGCAGTACTTGTAATTATCAGATTTGAAATACCTGAGCCCCTCCAGACGCACTGAGCATACGGGCAAGTAAAGAACAGACGAAGGTCTGTTTCGTCCTCAAGACCACATCTTTGACATTGAGCTTGTTGAATGACATGTCTTCTTCGCAAATTGTCTCCGGTAGCTAGACTCTTTGATAGTAGGTTCCACACAAGGAGCTTTATCTTGGGAGGAGTTTTTGTCTTCCATAATCTATGTTTCAGAGCAGCATCTCCATACGTAGGTTGTACTTGTGTCTGCTGTGGTAAGTGAGAAGCAACCCAATACCCAGATTTAACTGTATACAATCCATCCTCATTATAGTGCCAACCCAATAGATCATTATGTGCTTGTGGACTGAGTTTTAATCGTAAAATTCGATCAACATCTTCAGCAACGACGTCTTCCCTTAACTTCCTTTCATTCCATTCATTTCTACCCTCTCTGAAATAATCTTTGACTTTACAATCAAAAACTACAGCTGTTGCCAGAGCTCGTGGGGGTCTTGGAGGATGATCCGGGATCCAAGGATCAGTCCACATATTAGCATAAGTCCCATTTCCAATGACGAATTTCATGCCTTGTACAATGAGCTCCTTCCCATACAAGATTGACTTCCAAGTGTAAGAGGCCTTTTTCTTTTGAACTGCTTCAAGAATGGAGCAGTCTGGGAAGTACCTTGCCTTCAGAACTCTTGCCATAAGATGAAGGGTTTTGCAAAATTCTCCAAACTTGCTTGCCAAGTAAAGCCTGATTGAAAGCTTGGAAATCCCTAAAACCCAAGCCGCCTTCTCTTTTAGGCACACATACTCTGTTCCATGCGTACCAATGCGTACCTTTACCGTCCTCTTTGCCCCACCAGAACTTGGACAATAAACTATTGATCTCTTCACAAATCTCTTTAGGTAGCTTAAATACATTCATAGAGTATTGATATCTTGCATATTTACATTGTTTTAGCCATTCATTCTTGTACATTTTGATCATATATATGAGGATTTAGTCATCTTTAGGTTACATTTTGCAATACATGAGTCTTTATTAGGTGTTGGAGTGTGCTATGGAGTTTTTGGAAGTGTTTGGAGGCATTTGTGGTGTAAAAGGTTGAAAGATGAACATGGATGGAGACCTTAAAGATATCGTTTGAAGCCCATCTTTTGGGAGAACATTGGAAATTGAGATAGCTTTCTAATGGAAGTGGTCTCAAGTCATTTGGAGCTGTATTGGAGGAGTTATGATCAATCTACTGGAGGCATATCAATACTCGAACACAGTACGCCTGGAGCGGGGTGACGGAGCGGGGTTACGACCCCGCTGTGTATCCAGAGCGGGGTGACGGAGCGGGGTTAAGAACCCGCTCGGGTTTACACAGAAATGGAGGAAAAACGGCTGGAGCGGGGTTGTGACCCGGGTACGGAGACCCCGCTGCGTGTTATCACTTGGTCGTTTTTATGATTTTTAAGGGGTTTTTTAGACTTTTCTATTGGTACCATTAGGTTTCTAAAGACCATATAAATACTCTTGTAATCCCAAATTGGGGAAATGAACTCTTTTTCTCTCAAAAACACATTTGTAAACCTTGAAGAAAGCTTGGATCTTTGATCCTTTTTCATCTTATTTTCTTTGTGTTTGTTGGATTATCTTGTTCACTAGCATGTTTAACCTTGAATCATCTTTGGTTTTTGGGTTAATCATGTCTATTAGTGAGTAGATCTATCTAGGATTCATGGGCTAAGGTGATTAAGGGTGATTAGTAAAGATCTAGGGTGTTTAGTGTTAAATCTACTTCTTTACTTGCTTGTTGAGGGTTCTCAATGCTATTTTGGTCTTGATCATACTAAAATAGATCCTTAGAAATTTCCTGCCCGAAAGGTGTATGATGAAATGTCTGAACCAACTCTTCAATGCTTTTAATGCACTTTGCCAAAGAGATTTGTTGTTAAAGGTGTTAAGATTGCTAGTAGACTTGTTCTCCATGATTGCTTTAGTAACATTCAACCAAAGGGATTTGATGCTTGAGTTGCTTTAGCAAATGAACATTCATCTAGGGATAGAGCTTGTTTAGTATTGTGTCTAGGCATAAGGAAAGTGCTTGATTGATAGCTTGTCACCTTTAGATTGGATCTACATCACCCAAGATCAAATGCCTAGCCCCATGAGTCCACTTGCTTCATATTGAGAAAGAAAGTTCACTCTTTTATTGCATTTCTAGTCTAGTTTTAGTTCACTTCACTTCACTCAATTGGTTGCACTTAGATTAAGCATAGACTTGCATTCCCTTTGCATTAGAATCACTTAGGATTGGTTCGACAATCTTTTATACTACATCATTTGATAGGGACCCTTGAAAAGTCCTAGCATCAAATTGGCGCCGTTGCCAAGTTCTATTGTGATTTTGACATTGGGATTTAGTCACTTGCTTGAGACTAAGTCATTTTTATTTTATTGCGATATTGGCTCTGCTTCTTCTTTCTTTTTCATTTCAGGTGTATGAACTTGAGAAGTAGAAGGACTACAAATCTCACTCCTCTAGTACCAGACATCCGGGCTTTGGAAAGAGAGAATACAAGAAGAAGGAGAGAAGAGGAGCAACAGGCTCATTTCAACAGATTGGGTTTTGATATGGCTCACCATCAGAACCAGAATCAAGATGGAGAGATCCCTTTGGGAGCTGCCCAAGAGGGAAATGGTCAAGGAGCTGCCAACCTTCGACCACAACACCCACAGCGCCAAGCTCGCGCCATTGGAACCTATGATCGCCCTCACATTCATGGTCATAGGTTGGGAATCAGAGCACCACCTGTGGAGAACAACAACTTCGAGATCAAGTCAGGGCTACTCAACACCATTGAGCACAACAAGTTTCATGGCCTGGCAGCTGAAGATCCTATTGATCACTTGTACAAGTTTGATCAGTATTGTAGTTTGTCCAAGACAAATGGTGTCTCTGAAGATGCATTCAAGCTGAAGATGTTTCCCTTCTCTTTGGGAGACAAGGCACATCAGTGGGAGAGGTCTGTCCCAAGTGACACTATCACCACTTGGGAGGGATGTAAGGAAGCCTTCTTGGAGAAATTCTTCTCTACCTCAAGGACAACTAAGATAAGGAATGAGATCTCTGGTTTCCAGCAGAAGAATCTAGAGAGCTTTAATGAGGCATGGGAGAGATTCAAGGACTACCAAGCTCAGTGTCCTCATCATGGTTTCAGCAAAGAGAGTTTGCTTAGCACTTTCTACAGAGGAGTTCTCCCATCTTGCAGAAACAGGCTTGACACTGCTAGTAATGGTTTCTTCTTGGGCAGAACTGAGCAGGATGCAGAGGAGCTGGTGGAGAACATGGCAAAGAGTGATTCAGTCTATAATGAGGAGTATGATAGAGCCAACAGAGGGGATGACCAGCAGACAAGGAGAGATATCAAGTCTCTGCAAGACAAGTTGGACTTGGTTCTTTCAAACCAATCCAAGAAGGAACAGGTTAGCTTTGTTGGTGATCCTAGTCAAGAGGTTCCTCCTAAGGTGAATGAAGTGGATGGGTTAGAAGGTCAAGAGGAGTTATGCTTCATCAACAACAATGGTACTTGGTACAAGAAGGAGCCCAACTTTCAGTATAACAACTACCAGCAAAGACCTTATTCCAACAACCAACCAGGTGGTTACCAACCTAGGAACAACCAGCAAGGAAGCCATCAACCTCAGCAGAACCCTCCTCCTGGTTTCTCCAACAAAGGAAACCAGTCTACTCAAGCCCAAAGAAGTTCTTCTCAACATCAGGCTCAAGACACAAGTGTGGAATCAATGTTCAAGCAACTACTTGAAGCTCAGTCAAGAAGTGAGAAGCAAATTGGTTATGAGTTGAAGAACATCCACTCAAAGATTGATGGGAGCTACAATGAGCTCAACAACAAGTTCAAAGCTTTGGAGAATCAGTTTGCCTCTATGAGTTCCAACTCCAATCGCCAACAAGGAACTCTACCAGGAAAACCAGAAAAGAATCCCAAGGAGTCTTGCAATGTTATCATCTCTACTATTTCTTCAAAGATTGAGCTGAGTGATTATGAGAAAGAGGTAGATGAGATTGAGAAGATAGTGTTTGGGACTGAGCTTGGGAAAGTTGAGCAATTGGTTGTAGCAACAGCTGAAGCACAGATGGTGGATAAAGCTATAGAAAGGGTTCATGTACAAGCTGAAAGGAAGGTTGAAGCAATGAATCTGCTGAGAGTTGAGCCTAGTGCTGAGAAATCAGTTGAGAGGAGAGCTGACCAGAAGCTGAAAGAGGTGAAGAAAGACGACACTGAGATTGAGCCACCACCGTATGAGGTCCCACTCCCATTTCCACAAAGGGTCCTCACCAAAGCTCAGAAGAAGGTTATCTCTAAGCTCAGGAAAGATCTTAGTGATGTTGGGGTTAGGCTCCCAGAAATCTCTGGTATGCGTGAAGCTCATGTTCAAATGATGCTCATCAAAGACATTCTAGACCACCAAGCAGAAGTGGCCGAGCTTTTGGACATCTCCATTTTGAAGATTGATCCACCAGTCCCTCCAAAGTCTCTCCCTAAACTAGAATCTCAAGGGAAATTCACATTGTCTTGCTCCCTTGGTAAGATCACTATGAATGATGCTTTGGTTGATTCTGGTGCAAGTGTGAATGTGATCTCATTGGAAATGGTGAAAAGTCTTGGTATTGAAGGCATGGAGCCAAACACATCTTCTCTCATGTTTGGTGATTCATCTTCTACAACCCCTATTGGCATCATCAAGGATTACCCTTTGAAGATTGGAGCATGCACCATTCCTATAGACCTCACTGTCCTGAAGATGGCAACTGAGAAGAGAGTTCCTTTGATCCTTGGCACTCCATTTCTCACAACAGTTGGAGCATGTATTGATTTCCCAAACAAGAAGGTCACACTCCTTAATGTGAACAAGACTGTCTCTTACCCAATCCAATCTCCAATGGATGTTGGGTATTGTGGAACAATCACTTGTGAAGAACCATCCATTGAGAAGACCCAAGCTAAGGTGGCTGTTCCTGAGAAAGAAGATCTTGTTGGAGAGTCCTCTAAACAGTTGTGTGTTGAGCACTTGGAAAGGGCTAAAAGGGAGGAGGTGAGTAGAGCCACAAAAGCTACTCATGACAAGAAGAAGATAGTGAACGAACCTCATCCTCCACCTCTTGATAAGACTCCTCACACTCTCACTCTCCATCCAATAAAGCTCAAGGATGGAGCCATTGAGTACAAGATCAAGTGCAAGGGTAGGTTCAAGCCATTCTCAAGTGCAAGGGCCATCATCCCTCCTCAGCTTCAAAACGACCCCATCAAGCTCCAAGAGCTCCTCTCTCAGGTCCTCACCATCACTCTTGAAGGTGGGAAGGATCCTCCTTCTCACTAGTATAAGAGAAAAGGTAGTCAAGCTAGTGACTCAAAACAAGCTCACTTGGGAGGAATTCCCATGGTTATCCTTGTATATAAATTTGCTATTTCATTTCTTTATTTCTTTATGTTTTCAATAAGTGTGACAGCAGTTTCAGGCCAGCTCCAAACTCAAGCTCTAGACACCCATTACCACACCTCATTCTCCACTTGAGGTATCACTCCAACCCTTCTTTGTACATACCACTGCTTTTATCATATTTTCGGTATCTCCTTCTCTCTTATTCACACAGAGACTGTGTGATTTAAGTGTGGGGGAGGTACCAAGTATTTAATCATGTTTGTTTTGTTGATTGTGAGTCTCATGCATTGCATTGTACATTCATATATGCATTAAAAAAACCATAAAATTAAAAAAAAAAATTGAAAATTCCATAAAAAATCATGTAGTTGCATCACTTGCATTCTTAGGATTGAGTCTAGATCATATAGATTGCATTCACTTGCATAAGGAGCAGCTGTTGATAATGCCATGTAAAGAACACTTGTTTGCACTGAATTTGACACCCTGGTTAAACATATCAAATAGCTTAGGCATCTCTTTAAAGCCTTGCACGCTTCGAGCTTTGAAAACTCTTCTTGAAGCATGTGCTTGCTTGATATTGGCATTGTTCTTGAAACCAGCTCCAACCTGAATCTTGAGTTAAATGAACTTAATCTCTCTTGCATATGGGCATTTGCATACTTGATCATGGATCTCATACACATTTGGGTTATCTTTTCCATTGTACCACTCTTTGTTAACCCAAATGGCACTCCCTTACCCTAAAACCCTTACCATTCTTTGAAGCCTACATTGATTTGTATGAGTGAGGTCTCATTTGATAGTTTGTCATGTGCAAAATCTTGAGAGTATTGGGAGCGACATGGATTTGTTCTCATCTCTTGCTAGCATAGGATCATCATTTGAGCTAGCTTCTAGGATGGTGAGTGGGTGTATGTTTCTTAAAAGATTAATGTCTTGGGTTTGGGGTGTGAGAAAGATGAGCAATAAAGTGTTATGAGAAAGAAAAGCCCTAAGGACCTAGAATAGAAAGAAAAGAAAGCTCTAGTTTGTATTGTTTGAGACCTTCCCCCTAAATATATAAAAAAAGAAAAAAAAAAGAAAAGAAAAAGAAAAGAAAAAAAAAGAAAAAAAAGGATTCAAAAAGATAGTGGGGAAGAGAAAATAAAAAGAGTTAGAGCTTAGAAAAATGAATAAGAGGTCCTTAGTGG
Organism: Raphanus sativus; assembly: GCF_000801105.2. Lineage (NCBI taxonomy): Eukaryota > Viridiplantae > Streptophyta > Magnoliopsida > Brassicales > Brassicaceae > Raphanus > Raphanus sativus. Next base: position 15,552,386 of record NC_079515.1, read on the forward strand.
TTAAGTCATAAGAAAAGAGAGTTGTTCATTGGGTGAGTGATGTGAGTGTTTGTTATTTTGGGGTATGAGATGAATGAAAGGGGTGTAGAATTTGTAATCACTTAGGAATGGGTAGAATGATGAGGATGGATCCATGTATGCATGAATTGCTCCTAGTCTTAGATAAATTTTGCATAATGATCAAACTCCTTGATTCTTGAGTGATTGCCACCTGAAAATGATGCATTGAACCCTCTTTTTCATCCATATTAGACCATTTGATCACCTAGCCAAATGATTGAGATCATGTGCCCATTTGTGAGAATTCACCTTGTGTGTGTGTGTGTGAATCAATGTGAGGGCTGGTTAAGAGGAATTGTTGGTTGATGAGTATTGCATCTTGTGTAGAGGCATAAGAGTATTGATAGGCCTAGAGAAGCTAGAGTATAATAAGAGAGTGTGCTCATGATATTTGCTATGTTTCTTTAGGATGTCAAGTTGAGTGCTATGAGTGTTTCTTTTGGTTATAAGCTCCCATCTTTATATCTATCCTCCTTGAGTTTTTGAAAAGTTTACTTGAGGACAAGTAAAGGACTAGTGTGGGGGAGTTGATATCTTGCATATTTACATTGTTTTAGCCATTCATTCTTGTACATTTTGATCATATATATGAGGATTTAGTCATCTTTAGGTTACATTTTGCATACATGAGTCTTTATTAGGTGTTGGAGTGTGCTATGGAGTTTTTGGAAGTGTTTGGAGGCATTTGTGGTATAAAAGGTTGAAAGATGAACATGGATGGAGACCTTAAAGATATCGTTTGAAGCCCATCTTCTGGGAGAACATTGGAAATTGAGATAGCTTTCTAATGGAAGTGGTCTCAAGTCATTTGGAGCTGTATTGGAGGAGTTATGATCAATCTACTGGAGGCATATCAATACTCGAACACAGTACGCCTGGAGCGGGGTGACGGAGCGGGGTTACGACCCCGCTGTGTATCCAGAGCGGGGTGACGGAGCGGGGTTAAGAACCCGCTCGGGTTTACACAGAAATGGAGGAAAAACGGCTGGAGCGGGGTTGTGACCCGGGTACGGAGACCCCGCTGCGTGTTATCACTTGGTCGTTTTTATGATTTTTAAGGGGTTTTTTAGACTTTTCTATTGGTACCATTAGGTTTCTAAAGACCATATAAATACTCTTGTAATCCCAAATTGGGGAAATGAACTCTTTTTCTCTCAAAAACACATTTGTAAACCTTGAAGAAAGCTTGGATCTTTGATCCTTTTTCATCTTATTTTCTTTGTGTTTGTTGGATTATCTTGTTCACTAGCATGTTTAACCTTGAATCATCTTTGGTTTTTGGGTTAATCATGTCTATTAGTGAGTAGATCTATCTAGGATTCATGGGCTAAGGTGATTAAGGGTGATTAGTAAAGATCTAGGGTGTTTAGTGTTAAATCTACTTCTTTACTTGCTTGTTGAGGGTTCTCAATGCTATTTTGGTCTTGATCATACTAAAATAGATCCTTAGACATTTCCTGCCCGAAAGGTGTATGATGAAATGTCTGAACCAACTCTTCAATGCTTTTAATGCACTTTGCCAAAGAGATTTGTTGTTAAAGGTGTTAAGATTGCTAGTAGACTTGTTCTCCATGATTGCTTTAGTAACATTCAACCAAAGGGATTTGATGCTTGAGTTGCTTTAGCAAATGAACATTCATCTAGGGATAGAGCTTGTTTAGTATTGTGTCTAGGCATAAGGAAAGTGCTTGATTGATAGCTTGTCACCTTTAGATTGGATCTACATCACCCAAGATCAAATGCCTAGCCCCATGAGTCCACTTGCTTCATATGGAGAAAGAAAGTTCACTCTTTTATTGCATTTCTAGTCTAGTTTTAGTTCACTTCACTTCACTCAATTGGTTGCACTTAGATTAAGCATAGACTTGCATTCCCTTTGCATTAGAATCACTTAGGATTGGTTCGACAATCTTTTATACTACATAATTTGATAGGGACCCTTGAAAAGTCCTAGCATCAAGTATATAGGCAGAGCAAGCGCAATTGATTTGAGTAAAACCTCATTACCCCCTTTAGATAGATGCCTCTGTTTCCAGCTTTGAGTAACAGACTTTACTTTCTAATGATGTAAGCAAACATCTCACTTTTCTTATTCCCGAACTGCTCCGGTAATCCCAAATATTTGCCTATACCTCCCTCATTGTGGATTCCCAATATATTTCTCATCAGTGTCTTGGTGTGTAGCTGAACTTTACTACCAAACAATATTGATGATTTGTTGAGATTGATTGATTGCCCAGATACCTCCTCGTACCGTTTGAAGATAGATTTAAGCTTCTGAGCTGCCTTTTTATTTGCCAGAGAGAAGAATAATGAATCATCAGCAAACAAGAGATGATTCACTGGAGGAGCTTGGTTGGCAACCTTTATACCCAATAAAGATCTGTTTGCCATTGCTTCATTCATCAGATGAGAAAGGACCTCTGCACATAATATAAAAAGATATGGACTCAAAGGGTCTCTTTGCCTGATCCCTCTTTCAGGCCTAATAAAACCTTCCGGAGACCCATTGATAAGAACCGAATTGCTCACCGAAGATATGCAGGTCATAATCATCCTGATCCAACGTTCATCAAAACCCATATGCCTCATTGTTTCTTCCAAAAATTTCCACTCAAGTCTATCATAAGCTTTCGTAATGTCAGTCTATACTGCCATATAGGAGGTTGCTTGCCTTTTCCTTGCTTTGAGACTATGAAAGATCTCATGTGCTACTACCACATTGTCAGTAATGAACTTCCCTGGTATAAATGCAGACTGGTTTTCTGTAATAATACCTGAGAGATGAGGTTTTAGTCGGTTACCAAAATCTTTGAGATTATTTTGTATGACACATTGCAAAAAGCAATTGGCCTGAACTCTGACATTCCTGTCGGAGGATATACTTTGGGGATCAAGCAAAGATTTGTATGATTGTGAAGCATATCCAATCCTTCACCTTGAAAGAAACTAGTTACTTCCTCCATAATTTCTGTCTTAATATCTGCCCAAAATTGCTGATAGAAGATAGCAGAGAAGCCATCTGGACCTGGAGCACGATGAGAGCCGATATCAAAGACTGCAGTTCGAACCTCATCCTCTGTAACTGTACGCAGTAAGTCCTGATTCATAATGTTTGTTACCCTTGTTTGAAAACCTCTGAAGACTTCACGATATAGGTTTGAATCAGTGTGTGTAGAAGTAAAAAGATTCTTGAAATAATCCTCAGCAATCGTGGCTATTTCCTTCTGACCTTTGCCAATCACTCCATTGCTATCTTGTATTGAAGTAATAGTATTACGAATCCTTTTACCTCGTGTTACTGCATGAAAATATCGTGTGTTTCTATCTCCTGATCTTAACCATGTCAGTCTGCTCTTCTGTTTCCAATAAATCTCCTCTTCCATATAAGCTTGATTCAATTCCTCTCTTATGGCTGTTTTGTCTTGTAAACTCATAAATGTTAGAGACTGTGGCTTTGTCCAGTTGGCCTCTTAAAATTCCAATCCTTTCTGCAGCATTATTTTTATTATTCCTCTTCCATCTTGAAATATGTTGTATGCATCGTTGCAGTCGTTGTGTCATAGGAATCTTAAGGAGTCGTCCCTGTCCTGTTCCACTCCAACTTCTTCGTATTGTATCTTGAAAACCTTCCTTCTGAACCATACGACTATCAAAACGAAACCATCTTCTTGGTATCTCCTGTTCAGTTAAGATAAAAGTCACTAAAGGACGATGATCAGACTCTCCTATTTCCAAGAAGTCAGTATGAGATGCAGGAAAAGCTGAAAACCATTCAGATGTTGCCATCGTACGATCGAGACAGCATTGAACTACATGTGTTCCTCTTTTTCCAGCCCAAGAGAAACGATTTCCGTTTGTTTGACGATCTGTCAGATCACAATCTCGCATCATCTGATTGAAATTGTGAAAAGTTGAAACCGGCCTTGTGCTTCCTCCAATCTTCTCATGGTTTCCTTTGATTTCATTGAAATCACCTAAGAGAAACCAAGGTTGATTGCGTCTAGTCAGTCCAAGTCGAGTTAGTCTCTCCCAAGTATGATGTCTTAGCGCTGGATTTGGGTGACCATACACAAAAGACAAATAGAAAGGGATTTCATTGCAAATAACTTGACAATCGACCAAATTTACAGACTGACTAATAACAGATAATTGAAGATGCTGCTTCCAATAAACTACTAGACCACCACCCACACCAACTGGTGGTACAATTTCAGAATAAAGAAAACCTAACTGAGCCCATACGTCTCTGATATAATCATTTTGCTGCTTTGTTTCCGATAAGCATATGATGTCCGTGAGATACATGCGGTTGATCTCCTTGAGGCGTCGAACTGTCGAGTCAATGCCTAAACCTCGACAGTTCCAGCAGATTGTCCTCATGGTGGAAGTGGTGGTTTAGGGCCCACCGCGCCTCCCACCTCATTACTGGTACTCGGTTCCTAAGTCTTCTCTTCTTCATCAGCAGCCTCCACAATTATAACAGCATTCTTCTTGCGTCTTGTGTATCGCTTCTCACTGGTTTCACCCTTCTCAATGGTGGAGAATTTCTGGATGTTTCCATCCGCTGAATCCATCCACGCCTTTCTCTTTATCCCCTCCATTTCTTCACGTCTGTCAGTGAACATCCATCTCGAGTCAGAGTCCTCTGAAAAGAAATTACCCCTTGCTTCACCTGACCAGAGCTCATCATCATCAGCTTCTGCTTCTATAGCAGCAATGCCTCTTTCGTATTCTTCATGTAGAGCCTCCGCTTGGTCTTTCATAACCACCTCATCCTCTTCTTCATCAACAATTTATTCAATAATGATTCCTGGTGCATCAACCCTTTCCAATACAGTATTAGCACCTTCCTCTTGACCCTCGTCATTACCGCTGTCATCATCATCATCGTCATCATTTGCAGGGCCACCGTTCTGAATCAGACAGGCTCCAGAGTCATGCGTAAGCATTCCACATACTTCACAGAAACCCCTAAGCCTCTCATAAGTGAATCGCAGCAGAGTGTTGACTCCCTGAGTGAACTGGAACTGCTTCTGAAAACGCAACGGTTCATCCACATTCCAATTGACACGAACTCTAGCAAACTCTCTCCTAGCCGTGACTTCTGGGTTGTAGTCCACCTCCATATACATTCCCAAGGCACGCCCAATGTGCATGACAACCGCTTGACTCATGAACTGGAAAGGTATTCCACGGATTTGGATCCAGAAAGGAATGAAATTGAGCATGAGAGGATTGAAAGCCAGTGTCCAACGCTCCATGATTAACATACGATCAGCAAAAGCCCATGGTCCCCGACGGAGAACCATCTCCGAAGTTTCTTCAGAGGGAAAGACAAATTGGAAGCGTCTACCTTCAACCAGCCTTCCATGAACCCCTTCATGCCCCCAGTTTCTTGGAAGGGTTGCAATGATCGCCCTTATGTTCTGTCTTCTCGGCATCACCGGCCTTCCAATGATGATGAATCGGTTTTCCGCTGCCGCTTCATTGATGACATAGTCTGGTACTTGGACCGGGGGGTCGTCGGCACCCAAATTGATGTTCTGAAATCCACGTCGCAGATTAGCCGCCATGGATTTGAGATCACAGAGTCGTGTATATAATAGTTGCAATCGAGAGAAAGATTGTAGTTGTGTTGAAAATATCTCCACAGTGACTTGCTTATATAGATCAAACTTCGGGGAAGTTGAGGATGTCTTTCTTCACGATCGTGGTCTTCAATCATGGGGATAACTGTCAGATCATGGAGAGATTGGAGAGCCCACGTCTCGCCATAACCGAGAAATACGGATTGTGAGGGTCGGAAGTAGAGGATTAGCTGGAAAATTAACCACCGGAACCCTAAAGTCGAAATCGCCTTTTCTCTCTGGTTTTCATCATGATGAACTGGTTTCAATATATTGTAGTCTTTCATACAAAGTAAAATATAAAATAATATATACAAATGATTTTATTTTATAACTAAAAAAATAAGATTCTATTAATAAAATTATTATAAAAATTGATATATCTTATTATATAAAGATTGGTTCTTCAAAGTTATTAATTAACACGATCACGACACACGGTAATTAAAAGTTTAAGATTGGGACATGTGTCATGATTATGTTAATTAAAAAATATTTTACATTTTTCTTTTTTTGTATAATAAGTTTTTTTTGGTTTATGACATTTTTAACTAAAATTTGAATAAAAGAAAATTAGTATTAATCAGCCTTTTACATTTTTGGTTTAATAATAACTGTTTTTTTAATCGTTTTTAAATGACAATTTTTTTTGGTTATGACCTTTTAAACAGTCTTTTAAATATTTTTGGTTTAATATTTTTGTTAATTGAAAAAGGAAAATTTTTACAAATTACTATTAAATAATTTTAAAATTGTTTTTTAACATTAAATAGTTTTAAATTAGTTGTTTCAAACTTCGTTTTTTTATTTTCATGGTACATATATTTTCAATCATTACATATTTAAACACATGTCGCAATATTAGAAAACAAATTATTATCAAATAATCTGTTGCAATTATCTTTTGGTTAGGGTTTTAAAATTGGAAATTTACTATTAATAATATTAATAATTATTTTAAAAAAATTGTTTTGGTTTTTATTTTTGTATATGTACTTTTAATTATGAGATATATTATAATAAGTCACATTTTTAAATATATAATCGCCATCATATTAATTATCAACTTTGAACAAAGAAACTTAAAAACAAATATTTAAAAAATAATTTATAAACTTCAACAATACGATAAATTATTTAATAAAAATCATTAATAAAAACTATCTATTAAATAAATAAATAAAATTCATCTATGTACCATAATAATAAAATAAATACAAATTTTAACTTAACTTATTTAATTTTTTTATTATAAAATAAATCTCACACAACATATGCAAATCAATCATCAAATTATTATAAAATTATTATTATTTATATTTTTTATTAAATTAAAACATCAAACAAAACCTGTTGCAACGCAATGGGCTCATATCTAGTGTTTCTATAAAGCGGATGGAATAACAATCTTAGGAGTGGCCTAATTAAAATATTACTCTTCGTGATAGCGACAACAAACTGAACACATAGAGAAAACAAAATTATATGGACTAGGGATATGGAGTATAGTACTAACATTTAGCAATTATTAGTCCTTGTTATTATTTAATTTATTTCCCGTAGGGCTTTACAAGTTGTAAATTACAACTTTACTAAAGTTATGATCCGCACCTTATTAGTCTTTGTTAGTATTTTTGTTAGTATCCCGTGCGCGGAATAAATATTATATATATTATTTTTACAAATTATATTTTTTCATATTATAAACTAATAAACATATATTGAATAATAAAAAATTCAGTAACTGTTACGTATGTAATTAAATTGGTGCAAACATATAAATAAATTTTATTAATCGAAACAAACAGTTTTTCTATTTTTGATCATTTGAATTTTCTATAAAAAAATTTAAAATCATTGATAATAAATTTTTTTTGTGAGTTGTTTTAATAGTTTTAGTAATTTATAATTTTCAAAAACATTCAATGCAAGTTTAAAATATATATATATATATATATATATATATATATATATATATATATATGTTAAGCTGTCAATATTTTTTCAAAATTTTCTCAAAAAATCAAAGCAAATTTCGAAACTAAAATAATTATGTATTTTTGTATGGTATATGATTTATTTTAAAAATATATATATTAAATAAAGTTTCTTACTTATATAATTTGGTAATCATTTGTATCTTGTTATAACAAAAATTTTAAACCATGGATCACCAAATTTTCAATATGAGATTTTAACAACTTTAGTTATTTATACTTGTTTTTAAAAATTCAAAATATATCATATACTGAAAAATATAAAATTTTATTATATAGTTTATTTGGTTGTTTAATTTATTTTAATAAGTTATAATTTTAAGAAATGAAAGAGAATAGACTAATTTTTATCAAATCTTTATTATTCAAAAAAATTAATTGCCATATATACTTAAGTCAGATTAGACAATTCCATGATTTTTATATAAGGAAACAAATGAAGAACATTATTGAGTAAATTTATGGTTGGTTTAATAAAAAATATCCCCTATATATTATTTTAGAAGCACTCATAAACAATAACCTTGCATTCATGTGTTAATTACATATTTCCATTTCTTAGGTGTCATTCCCACAATCACTCTCAACCATAATTTGAAAAAACCCTTTGATTGCTAGGAATATTACATTGCATTGCCATTGTCAATTATGTTAGCATTTTCTTATAAGACATGATATTATGTTACAAAAAGTTAATATTCGGAGGTCAATATAATGACATACGTTATGAAGTCGTATGTCCATTGTTTCCAAAAATATGTCTGATCGTTTTGACTCTACAATTATGGTTCTTGTGGTTCTCTTATTTTGCATGTTTATGAAAATATGTTTCCTAAAGTGTGATTCTTTCAAAGATAAATTTTTACATAAATGCAAACTCAAATACAACAAACTAATGCAACAATAGTAAAAAGCAATAAATTTGACATATTTGTATGCTTCATGCGTGATCAATATATTAATTTATTATAATTTTGTTCATGATATTATGTGGTTCATTCTATGCATCCTTCATGCATATTTCGTGATATTATATGGTTCCATACTTTTGCCTGTTATATACTTTATGAGATTTTTTTTTAAAACACCAACCTATCCAAATATCATATTTAGATGGTATTGTGAGGCTACAACAAAGTGAAATTTGCCTTAAATTATTCCTATTACGGATTTTCATGCTCATAATTACCAATTAATTATTTGAAATTTGGCTAATCACTCTACCAACGTTTCCTAAAGTGTCTATCCTTACCAAACAATTTTTTTTAATTCAAATTATTTATGTCATGAGTTTTATCTCACCAATTATAGTGTTGGTCAAGGCAATCTCGATGCCGAAATTGATATGCAAGTGATTTTGTGTATCAATGCTATGAATTGATGCCATATTTTTAAAAAATTGTACACCGAAAATACTTGAATGATGCATATAAGGAAATTAGATTATGAATTCAAAATTTCGAAGCAAATCATAATCTTACTTTTTTTGATTTTCGTCAATCTGGTCAAATAAAAGAGAATTTTAATTATGTTTTCAAATTTAAGGTAAGTTTTAGTTATGCATTTGAGCGTAAGTTATGTAATATTAAATATCCAAAAAAATTTATAGTTATGGTGATTTGTTTTCATGGCATTAACCCTAGACCAGCTTCGTTCTTAATATAAATACGTTGTCGACAATGCATCTCTTCCTCACCACATTCTGCTTCTCGAACTTCTTTATCAAAACATTCTAGCAAGCAAAACACTCATGGCTAAATCCAATAATATTCCAGAAATTGATGCTTTCAGAAAGAAGTATATCATTGTGTTTAATGAATTTGGTAAATAAATATGTTTAGTTTGGTAAATTAATTCTTTGTGTGCAAACTAGAAGTCTTGAAAACACTTTTCACATTATTATGGTTTTTATCAGTTTTTTTATTTGTTTTTAGTATTTTATTTTTCTATTACCTATGTCTTTTTAATATTATAATCATATTTTTTATGAAAGAAAAAACTCAATTGTCTATGTTTTGTTTTATCTTTGCATACTCTTATATATTGTTTAAATTTATATTAGTTTTTGTATACTCTTATATATTGTTTTCTAAAGAAATATACCTCATTTACACCTAACTAATTACACAAGTTTTCTAAAAGTAAAAAATAAATAAGCTTGCATTATATATACATGTACAATTTTGTAGATATATATCATTAGATCTCATATTTGTGACTATAACTTTTAAATTTCTAATATCTATAGATTAAAAGTAATAATTTCTGGTCACTCATTCCGCGCATGGCGCGGGTTATCACCTAGTTACTATATATTTATATGGACCAAAATATTTTTCTAAGGATTTTAAATTTAATTTTGATGACCATAGGTGGTTACAAAAAATGTGGTAATGTTTATCTTTTAATATATAAAAGCTTTGTTGATTAATGTTTTTTTTGGGTGTAAACGTTAAGAAAAGAAAAGAAACAATGTTGATTAATGTTGAAGGAAAGCGGGAAGATACTTTTGGAAGACAATAGTGCAACATACCTTTTTGTGAATTTCTAGATATATATTTGTTTCTTGAAGGGAAACAAAGTGTAGTTTAACGATTTGGAAAATCTCATTACTTTTTAAATTTTCCAATATATCTACCTTTTTTTTTGTAACTGATCCAATATATGTACTTTTTATCCTAATGTTTTAATATACTCATTGAACTAAAAATTGCAAAAACTAACATTATATCTTTATTGTTCTAGTTTTCCTACACAATTATTCTTCTCTGATTATCTTTTATCTTTCTATTTACAACTTGTTTTTGGTACAATTCTATTTAAAACTTGCACGAACACTAATGGAAGTGTTCTTTTTCAAAAAAAAAAATTATTTTTGATGACCATGGTATTCACATGTCTCCAAATAAATTCTGAAGAATACCTAAACACTGTCTACCGGAAATATGAGTTTTATCTGGCAAAGAGTCCGCCAAAAGCATCCAAAGAGGTTGGTGATGATTCCATGTTAATCTGCCGATGGCTAGGACTCGAACCTAGGTGGTAGAACTTACAACTATGAATCTTTTACCACCATGCCACAAAATCCGGTTCTAAAAAGAAACTTACACACACTAATCGAAAATAACCAAATTGCAGTACTGGTAAGATTATGTTCTTTTTCAAAAAATAAAACACTAGTAAGAATATGTTACTAACTAAAAGCAAATTTCCGTGATTCATAAACTCACCAACTCTAGGGACTGATGTACAAGTTTCTTATAAATACATTAATGTCTAATCCTTCGAATATTTCTAGTGGAGAGTTCCTATCAGAAGTTTCTTAATATATATATAATATCACGTAAGATTGGTTATTAATATATATATATATTAGTATTTAATTACGGATTTCTAAAAAACTACCGAAAAATAAACCGAATTTTTTTTGGAAGTGCTCTAACTAGTACATCTTGGAAAATTTACCTCATACATCATGTGTTAAAAGCTAATCCATATGGCTTGTGTTTAAAATTCCTAGAAAAAAATACATAGAAGAGAATTTATTTTCAATGGGTGTTAAGAATTAATACAAAATAAATAGTAATAAAAAAAATTATTTGGGTATCTTAAATTTGAGAAGCTTAACCCAATAATTTTTTAGTTGAGATTGATAGATTTTTAAGATTTGAAATACCCAAATATTTTATTATTATTTGTATTAATATCATTTTCGAGAAACTCAGAAATAATCTTGTAATGTTAGTGTTCTAAGTATGCAAAAGAAGTTGGTGATATTAGTCAAAAAGAAAAAAAAGTTTGTGATATACTTCAGTTGTGGTTCGTCACTCATCTTAAACCATTACTCCAGTATTTACTTCAGAGTTGGTGTGTCATTTCCCCGAGTATTTCCAAAAGATTTTTTTTGTTTAATTCTAAGGGTTTAACTAGTGACCAAAGAATGAAGATAAATAATACGTTCTCTAATGTTCCTAAAAAGTTTTACAATTTATAAAAAAATATCTTTTCAGTTTCATTCCTTCTTATTCCTTTATAATTAAGAAATATAGAAAAATATTGTTCCTTACTAAATATGATAAAGAATAACCATTATTTGTCATTCGTATAGTTTTATTTCTACAGTTTTTTTATTATTCATTTTTCATGTTCTTTAGATGGTTACCGGTTAGAACCTAAATATACTGAAGACTGATTCTGAAATGGTAATAAAGATGGACAAAATATTTGTATTTGATTCGATCCAGAAATTTCAGTTATTTTATAAATCTAATAGTTAAAACAAATACTAATATCTAATATCCGTTAAAATAAAAAAATCAAAAATCACACACACACACACACACACACACACACACATATATATATAATTTTATCTTTAAATTTTTAAATATTTTATTCATAAATTAACTATTTAGATACTAAATTTTATTAAAACAAGCACGAATTATTTTTACATTGAAATGTTTTTTTATTTAATTATCTGAATTTTATTTTATCCTTATGAAAACTTGAATCAAACATCCCCTAATATATATATATATATATATATATATATATTATCAGATATCTTGACATTGAATATCATCATATTGATGAAATAAATCAAGTAATAATAAGTGTTTGTATGGACAAAACAGTCTGCGGATTATCTGATCAGTATTTCTAACTCAAAAAATAGTATCTTTGTTTCAAAATGCTACATGTATTAATTTTTTTACATATATTAAATTTTAGTTATAAATGCATAGTTTTTTGTGATTATCCATTTTATACAATTTTACGCCAATATAAATTAATAAATACAATTATTTTATGAACTTTACAATTAATCATTATAATTCATAAAAGATGTATACGAATAAAATAAAAAGTATTTATTTCTTAATTTTTTTTTTTCTAAAACATGTATTTTAATGAATAGATGGAGTACTTAGAACTGGTTTCGTTAAATTTTATGGTTTCAACTACTATTTTTGAAAAACTAGTTTCAGTCTGATTGTTTGCAGTTTTGAATTAATTTTATTATTTTTTATTTTTTAAAAGCTATTTTTTACCAATCAATATTTTTGCAAAATAGATTCCCTAAAATTTAGGGAAGCTAGAGTTTGAAATAAATACTTACTTCTAAACAAAAACTAAAAACCATGTTTTTTTGTTTTTTAAGCAATATTACGTAACTTGTCTTGTTGAATATTTATGCATTAGTATAGCATAAATAAATATAAATAGATCAGTAATAAATAGTAACTATTCCAAATTACTAAGAATCAACAAAATAGTTTCTTTATAATTTAAATTAAATTCTAAAACTAAAAATAACTTATATTAATAAAAATATTTTCGTCTTTATATATTTTGTTGTTATAAAAATATATATCTTTAACATTTATTTACTAAAACTAACTTACAACCCCATTTCAAAAGAATTATTAATAATTGGTAATATACAAACCGAAGACTTTGGTTCAGATGAAGACGAAAAACATAGTCTCATATGGACTATATGGAAGACATTCAAGAACAAAATTTTGCATGTATATCAGATTCAATATAATGTTATTTTTATTTACAGTTTCTGTTTTAAAATAATTTTATTAAATAATTTTGTGTATTTTGATAATAGTAATTTATATTTTTTTTCAGGATAAATATTTTACTGTTAAGAAAACTAATTTTATTAATTCTGAAAGCAAAATGTAAACTTAAAACCTAAAATCTAAAATAATCATTCATATTTTTCAAAAAATTAAAATATATTGCAAAATCAATAACATAAAAATAAAAACTAAAATCTAAAAACTAGTAACGAGTAACCAAAATATAAAACTAGGAAAAAAGTCATCACCTGAATTTGTTTTTATTTTATTTTTATATATTTTCTTATTTCCATTAAATAATAATGTGGGACGTTATTTTACTTATTTTTCTCATAAGGTTTTGTCGTGTATCTGGGGTAATTAATTCACGTCGTCATGCACGATTTGATTTCAATTTAGATACGTTATCCCAGTCCATGAGAAGAATTTGTGTTGTGCGTATTGGTTTGAAGTAGTCCACCCTAGGAGAAATAATTGCAATGCTCGTAACTTTGACCTAATTTTTTGTCCTATTACACTGTTTGATTGTTTTATTTTGTCATGTTTATATTTTTTTTCTGTTAAAGATCATGTTTATATATACACAATTATTTTCTCTCATTTCCAGTATATAAATATACATATACAAATATACTTACACAAGTTGTCGACAACAGAGGTATATTCTTAAAACAAGTATTTTTTAAAGAATTTTGAACAGTTTCTAAATGTATATGTTGGCAAATGCAAGTATATATATTTTAATTTTGTTGGTTACGTCAAAAGTTTTGGTAAAATTCCAACCTTGTTTTCTAAAAAGGAAACTATAACCTTGTTCTTGAAAAAGTAATCGACTAATTCACATTTGATAGATTAATCTGCAGTATACACGCAAGTTGGAGAAAGTTAATTAATCTGCAACATCCAGGACCTTGTTTCTAGCAAAAAAAAAAAAAAAACATCCAGGACCTTGTTATCCGAAAACTAAAAAATAGCAACTACAACATTTTCTACATACTCTAGGTTTTCAGTAAAATCATGTCAAGCATTCTGGCGAATTAAAAGTAAAATTTTAATTGTAAAGTTTTTCTATTTATCTTAACTTTACGCACATATATACCAAACATATTTCCACCAAACCTACTCTTTAGAACCACGAACTTTTTTTTTTGATATACCAAACGTTTTCTAATATACTTTTGTGCGTGTGTATAGATGACTTACGTTACAGCCAACGTTTGATCCTTTAGAACCACGAACTTCAGCTACCTTAAGTTCAAAAAAAAAAACTTCAAGTAACTTAAGCTTTTTAGCTCATTGTTGACTTTAGAAAACTGATAATATACTTTTGTGCGTGTGTATAGATGACTTACGTTACAGCCAACGTTTGATCCTTTAACTTCTACCGTGACTGTAGTTTCCAATAAAATTGCTTAGAATCCCGTTGACGTATATATCGTTATAAAGAACTGGAAGTTGGAACGATATAATAAAAATACTTTTCCTGTTAAAAAAACTCTTTACTGAAACGACCAATCCGGATATGTATAAAATTATTACTTATGAAAGTGTTTAAAGTAGTTTTTTTTACTGTTCCACGAAGAAACTCATCGACTGCGAAATAATAGTATCATTTAAAAGGTTAATTTCCTAAACTACCACTTTCATAAAATAAGACGAATATTAGTACTTCGAAAGCAGTGATCCTTATCAAATCAGCATTTGAGATAATTGTCCTACTAAATCCCCTTCTTATTATTTGAGGAGACCATTTATAAATAAACCTTTTAATCATGTGTGATTAACAAGTTTGCCATTACTTACTTGGCATCACCACAATCCACCTCACAACCTTTTTTCAAAAACCCTTTCTTGCCTAGACTTATTACAGTCATGCCATTGCCTAAAACATATAGTATATCCTTCATTTTATGCATCTATGTACCACTATATCTTTACAATTAATTGTAGAAAAAATCGTATTAATTGTGTGACTGTTTCGGAAATCTATAAATGGAATATTCATAAAGGTAACATTGATTATTTGACTTAATCACAAGTCTATATTATTGTTTTCATAGTACCTCATAAAAAGTTGACTCGAGCATGGTCATGTTAATTGGTCACGATTTTGTGATGTATCTTAACATAATGTTTTGGTCATGTTAATTGGTTACGTGTGTTGATATGAACGATAATATCAAATCCAGTAGGGTTTTTATAATGTTATACAAAATTAGTAGGATACTATGATATCAATAGTCACAATTGATAGGGTTTTGACTATATATAAACGATTCATATTTTTCTGATATTAAATTTCTTTATGATTCTTAATTATACATGCCATTTTTAAGGACTGAAAAATATAAATGATTCATAATTATGTTATATTATAAAACTTTAGTACATGAAATTTATTTTGATGAATATTTTTTGTATTTTATGGAATATGTGACATTTATTTTGGGATAGACAATATACATTATTTTATATTGTAATATCAAAATATCGTATATAAAACATTTTGAGCAATCTTGAAAATTGTAAAATACATTCAAAAACGAATTCTATATTAAATTTATTGCAATCCCTAAAATTTTGTAAAAATACATTTTGATTACAAAATTATCATAAATGGTGACAAACATTAAACTTGGAAATTTCTATAATTTTTTCTAATTAATTTTAAGGTGAATATCATTTTTAATATTGACTTCCTTAATTTCTGCCATATGCATATAATACTTTCTATAATTATCTAAAAATCTACGATTATAATCCTATACGAAATTAATAGGTTAGTCTGATATATATAGTCACAACTGATAGAGTTTTGACTATATATACAATTCATATGTTTATAATATTAAATTTCTGTATGATTCATAAATGATACATGATATTTTTAGAGAGTAGAAAATATAAAAGATTCATAACTATGTTCTTCTACAAAACTTTAGTAGGTGACATTTATTTTAAATATTTTTATATTTTATGGGATACATGACATTTATTTTTGGGACTGAACAATACAAAATGTTCTATATTGTAAAATAAATATCGTATATAAAAATTATGAGCAATCTTGAAAATTTGTAAAATCCATTCAAAAAAAATCCATATTAATTTTCTTGCAATCCCTTAAATTTTGCAACAATACTTTTGATTACAAAATTATCATAAATGGTGAAAGATATTAAATTTGAAAATTTATATAATTATTTCCGATTAAATTTAGAGAACTAACCTTTTTTAATGTGAACTTCCTTAATTTTCGCCATATGTGTATAATAATTTCTATAATTATCTTGAAATCTACAATTATAATCCTATACGAAATTAGTAGGATAGTCTTATATATAGTCAAAATTGATAGGGTTTATGATTCATATTTTATAATATTTAATTTTTTTTAGATTCATAAATAATACATGCCATTTTTAGGGACTCGAAAATATGATTATAAAACTTTGGTATATGACTTTTATTTTTATTAATATTTTTTATGGGAAATGATAACAAAGTGGGGGTTAATATAAACTGTTTTATATTGTAAAATCAAAATGTCGTAAATAAAAATTTATGAGCAATCTTGAAACATTATAAAATACATTCAAAAAGGAATGCTCTATTAAATTTCTTGCAGTCTATTAATTTTTGCAACAAAAAAAAATTATTAGAAATTTTTTATAAATGGTGACATACATTAAATTTGGAAATTCATATAATTATTTCCGATTAAATTTAAGGAGAACGTCATTTTTAATGTGGATTTCTTTAATTTTCGCCCTATACATATAATACTTTATATAATTGTCTGGAAATCTAAGAACAATTAGGGATTTGCAACATTACTTTGTGGCAACATCTAGATATATCAGGTGATGAGAAAAGAGATCGAATCCAACAATCAAACTGTAGCCCCTGGTCTCGTGTTTCCTCGAAACTTTTTAGTAAAAACACTTTTTATAAATAAAAGATAAATTAAAAGAGGCTCATATGTATTTTGAATTATAATGAATATTAAGGTTCGATAAAGGATCTATTTTAAAATTTTGAGTCTTAATAAGTCCACTAAATTTGAAAATTCATATTAGTTTCTTCTTTTTTCTATTGTTTTCCAACTTAATATTATTTACTTCAATATATTTATTTTCTTTTACAATTTTTATGTACTTCAAAACCATTATAATTTTAATGAAATATAACGATTTAACTTCAATAATAAGACAATTACTGTTTATGAACCATAATAAGGTTATTTTTATCCGGATACTTCGGTAAGCTTTTGTTATTTGAAAAATTCAGTAAATATCTCATTCCAAATTAGTTTTCCTTACATTAATCTGGATATCAATGTTACTTATGCTAATCTATTCTATGTATAATATGTCATTTTCCGTGTTTTCAATATCTATAGATTAAATTTGTAATTTCTTTTAATCCTTTCATCCCGCGCAAGGCGCGAGTAATAACCTAGTTAACATAATAAAAGAAAAGGAGGGTGTTCCGTTTGAGGAACACATTTTATTAGAAAAAGAAACAAAGAAATAGACCACTAAAAAACTGGGGAGGGAGTTAGCCAGCATAAATATAAGGAGATTTTTTTGCCAGCAATATCAAAGAGTTTTCTCACTTCACGAAAACAAAATATTAAGATTCGAAAATATTCAAAAGAGTGCATGTCTTTTTAAGATGATATCGCATTCCCTGCATCTCTCCAAAGCTTCGTGGACCGGTCTATATTTGTGGAACGAAATATGGCAACTTTAACTAGTGTCGCTCTTTCATGTCTGTGAGTGGAATAGTTTTAACAAAAAATTAATTATATACACAGCTTTATCATATTATTTTATTTTTTGCTAAATTTTGGTGGTAGATCATAATATTTGAAATGAAATTTATAATATAAACTGTATTGATTTTTATTTTTGTAGTAAACACAACCAACCAAGGAGATTCGGGTTATAGTTTATGGTTTCCAGTTCAAAATCAAGAAATAACAAATATATCTTACTAACTTTCAATTTAGATTTTTTAACACATCCCCTCGAATAAACGTGTAAGACATATATTGTAACATTCCGCGGATTCAAGATCCACAATGTATGCTTTTCGGAGAACAATTTAAATTATTTATGAGTAAGATACGTTTTGAAAACATCAAATGAAATGATACGTTAATATACAATTGATATACAGTAGCACATAATCATTTTTTCCGTTAATGTGGTTGATACATAATATAAAAACTCACTGCCTGTAGATATCATCAGTTCAAAAAGTTATTTTCAAAATTAAAGTGGTAGAGGACCAAGAGGGTATATTAAACCTATATGCTATATATTGTAGATTTGAAACAAAGAAATCAATATAAAAAGCCTAAAGCAAAGGAATTGACGGAACATGCCTAAAATGTATGACATAGCGTATTTGAATGAAATTTGTTCACGAGAAAAAATATCATCTTCTCCATCATCTCTCACGCATCTTCCCTCTGTTCACATCTGTTTACTCGTCACCATAAGACATATTCCATTAACCTAATATATATATATATATATATATATATATATATATATATATATATATATATACAGGGGCGGACGTTGAATAGAATTGAGACGGGGGCACTTTATATTTTCTCATCATGTTTAATTTTTGAATTGAGAGGATTACACAAAATTAATGTAAATAGTGAAGGAAAAACAAAAAAGAGATGGGGGCACGTGACCCCGTAGGTCTCTACGTGCATCAGCCCCTGTATATATATATATCCATTAACCAAATCCAAAATTTGCACGTTATTTATAGCTTTTCCAATTGAATTAAGTTGATGCATGTTATTTATGCTGTAATTTTCATAGTGGTTAATTAGTCAATTGAGCAGTTTATATTATATGTCTATCAACCTCTCATATGCATTTGGATCTGCATCACCTAGATGATGACTTTATCATCCAAGAGATTTAGCAATCCTTCTCTCTCTTAATCTTGATTACCATAAGTCAAACTTGAGATTCTTTTAATTACTATATGGAGTCCAATTATCGCACATAAAAGGTTAATTAACTAATATATAGATGTACACATTTATATGAACATAGATGTATATGAAATTCCAAAAGAGTTCGTGTAATCCAAGCAATGACATTGCTATAATACATGTTAAAAACAACGTGTAATGAAAGAGTTAAAGAGAATTACATAGCCATATATATATGAATAATCTGTTAACTGAAGCTATCATACTTCTATTTATATCTAATTTTATTTAAATTTGTGTTTGCTCTATAAATATGCTTGTGAGGTTATAAAGGGATCCAAGCTTCTAAATAAAATCTAAGAGCCAATAATATCATTACTAGATGAGTTAAGTGAAGACCAAGTGAGTATATCTTTTGGCAGACATATGCAAATCTTGTGAATATGATTGGAATGATAATTATTCAACGGATCATAAAGAAAGAGCTTCATTGGAGGATTAACCAACATATAAACAAAGATGATAATAACAAAATAACACATAAAATAAGAGGGAAGCCTGCACAGGTAATGTTGACCAACAATAGCTTCATTCTAACTAGACAAGGCCATGTGTGTTGTAGGACCTCCCAAATATATTTATCTAATAATTATTTCATCATCTCCCAATTTATTATATAACCATGTTCTCTCCCTTCTCCTCATACCACTAAACCAACCTTCAAGAATAGAGAAGAAGCGATATATCTCAGCAAAAATTATATAAAGTCTCTCTTTTCTTCTCTGAACTTATCATTGCAACACAAACACAAGCTTTGTTTGTGTCTGCTTTCAGACAAAAAAATACAATGATACCCAGTTACGACCCAAATGATACAGAGGCTGGTCTCAAGCTTCTCGAGGATCTAACCTCAAATGCAGAAGCAATTCAAGAACAAGTTCTCCACGAAATACTCTCTCAAAACTCCGGAACTCAATATCTCCGAGCATTTCTTGATGGAGAATCCGACAACAATCAACAAAGTTTCAAGAACAAAGTCCCTGTGGTAAATTACGACGATATAAAGCCTTTCATTCAACGAATCTCCGATGGAGAATCCTCTGATATCGTCTCCGCTCAACCCATCACAGAGCTCCTCACTAGGTAAGTATAATTAATATGGAACATATAGTTTAAATTCCACCATAGGTTACAGAAAATAAAGATTATTTTGGTCACATTTAATATATATATTTGGCTATATATTGGATGCAGCTCGGGGACTTCTGCAGGAAAGCCGAAGTTGATGCCTTCTACAGCTAAAGAATTGGACAGGAAAACATTTTTCTACAGCATGCTTGTGCCTGTCATGAACAAGTAAATAAAATGAGTTGTTATTATTTTATATTTTAACAGTCAAAAGATAAAACTGAGTAATTATATGTTTTTGAGTAATTTTTTGTCGATTTATATTTTTTATAGTTTAAGCATTATTTTTTTTTCTGATTTGACATTCTTTTACATTAATCTTGTTTTATTGATTCTAGTTCAAAAATACATCATACAGAAAATTAAAACTTTGATCATTCATATTTTTGCTTTTTGTTTATAAACAATATACTTCTTTTATCTGGTTATTTGGCTCTCTCCTCGGGTATAAACATAATAGCAAATAATCTAATTTTAATAGATAAATTTTGTCTTTTGTTATTCATAAATTTGTCTTCTTTAGTCAAACTAATGAAACAGTGGAGAGAAATTTTTTGTTAATAAATTGTGTTACATATATAATTGCAGATATGTGAATGGGCTAGATGAAGGAAAAGGGATGTATCTTCTTTTCATAAAACCTGAGATCAAGACTCCTTCAGGTCTAATGGCACGTCCTGTGTTGACTAGTTACTACAAAAGTCAGCATTTCAGAAAGAGACCATTTAACAAGTACAACGTCTACACAAGCCCTGACCAGACAATTCTCTGTCAAGACAGCAAACAGAGCATGTACTGTCAGCTTCTCTGTGGTTTAGTCCAAAGAGCTCATGTCCTAAGAGTTGGAGCTGTTTTTGCCTCTGCCTTTCTTCGTGCGGTCAAATTTTTGGAAGATCATTATAAGGAGCTTTGCGCAGACATTAGAACCGGTACTATCACCAGCTGGATCACTGACTCAGCCTGCAGAGACTCGGTTTTATCGATTCTTGAAGGGCCAAATCAAGAACTGGCTGATGAAATTGAGTCTGACTGTGCTGAGAAGTCGTGGGAAGGAATTTTAAGGAGGCTATGGCCTAAGGCTAAGTATGTTGAGGTGATTGTGACAGGTTCGATGGCTCAATACATTCCCACACTCGAGTTTTATAGCGGTGGTTTACCGTTGGTTTCAACCATGTATGCTTCCTCTGAGTGTTACTTTGGTATTAACCTTAATCCGCTGTGTGATCCTTCGAATGTTTCGTATACGCTTCTTCCTAACATGGCCTACTTCGAGTTCTTGCCTGTTGATGACAAATCCCATGAAGAGATTCACTTTGCTTCTCATTTTAACACCGAAGATGATGACGGTATCAAGGAAGATCTTATTGTCGACCTTGTTAATGTGGAAGTTGGTCGATACTACGAAATTGTCATTACTACATTCACAGGTTAGTCTCTTTCTATGAACATAATCTCATTATACTATTTTAGCCGAAGTGTAAAACCTAAAATTTAGGAAACCATAAAAATATTTTAGGTTAATCTTAATAAAAAATTAATTAAAAAATTAGATAATTTGGGGGCCACCATGTTACATATATATAATAATGAAAAATTCCTAAGATGACCTTAAAAATTAGATAATTTGAAGGTCACCAAAACTCAGAATAACCAAAATATTTCATAGGTAAAAATTAGATAATTTGAAGGTCACCAAAACTAATTTAAATTTAGAGTTTAAATTTGAGGGGTGGGGGTCTGGGATGGAGTTTAGGATATTAAAAAACAAATACATACTTAAAATTTAAAATATTTTTTTTTAAAATAGTTTCAAAAATATTTTTTTGGATTTCAAAACAAAATTTGGAAAAAAGAAATTTTGATTAAAAAAACGAATTCAAAAAAATATAATTCGAAAAGTATTTTTTCAAAGGTATTATTTTTTTCAGCAAATTCGAAAAGTATTAAAAAACATTTTTTTTTATATACTATAAAGTAAGGGTACACGAGTTTTTTTAACTCTTTAATAAAACTTGTTTAGTTATTATTTTTTGGGCTTTTTAATGATTTTTTTAAAAAATCATTTGAGAAAATTCCTCTTTAGTAATCCATTAAAATTTGGGACCAATAAAAATATTTATCGGTTGTACTTTGAACAGATGTAAGATTCCTAACAAAACTATAAACTTGTACCAAGGTGTCATTTCATTTCCGATGTAAGATTCCTAACAAAACTATAAACTTGTACCGCAAGTAATCTGTGGGGTTGTTTTTTTCTTGATAGGTTTATACAGATACAGAGTGGGTGATATCCTAAAAGTGACTGGTTTCTACAACAAAGCACCTCAATTTCGTTTCGTGGAACGAAGAAACGTTGTATTAAGCATAGATACCGACAAAACGAGCGAGGAAGATCTACTAAACGCGGTGACACAAGCTAAACTCAACCATCTCCAACAACCTACAAGCCTCCTACTCACGGAGTACACTAGCTATGCAGACACGTCATCGATCCCGGGGCATTACGTGCTCTTCTGGGAGCTAAAGCCACGTTACAACAACGACCTACCGAAGCTACACGACAAGACAATGGAGAAATGTTGTTCTGAGGTTGAGGATCGTTTGGATTACGTGTACAGGAGATGCAGGAACAAAGATAAATCTATTGGGCCATTGGAGATAAGAGTTGTGAGTTTGGGGACTTTTGATTTACTGATGGATTTTTGTGTCTCACAAGGATCTTCGGTGAATCAGTACAAGACTCCAAGATGTGTTAAATCTGGAGGAGCTCTTGAGATTCTTGATTCCAGGGTTACTGGGAGATTCTTCAGTCAGAGAGTTCCTCAATGGGAACCACTTGGTTTAGATTCTTAGTTGTTTTTAAAAAACTTTTTATTCTATTTTTAATATATAATCAGTCTTGATTTTAAGTAAGGTCCTCATTTATTTAAATTGCTAATTGGTGTTTTATATATATTTTTATTAAATGTTTGTGCTCTCTTTTGTCTCTTCTGTAACAAACTTTCAGCAAAGTCCTCTCATTTTGTTAGTATACTTGTTGTGTGTCTTTTTATTATTTATTTTGTCTCCCTTTCTTTTTCATTTAATGATTTCTTTTGAAAATATGAAAAATCTGATATTGATTTGTAACTTGTAAGAACTTAATACTTGACAGTACTAAATTCGCACCGAACCCATTACATAGTCTCATCTTTGGGGGAAAAGGAAGGCTTTTTTTTCTCCATCTTCCATATATGTATTTATTATTATTACAAGTCGGCAACATCGACAATACAGAAAAATGATTGTAGTGGGTGTATTTAAAATGTTTGATGGTGAATAAAAGAGGGTATGTCTAAATTATAGTATAAAAAGCCAACAATGCAAAAGAAAGTGAAAATATTTGTCATATGAATTCTAAATTAAATAGAAACTGAACATAAGAAAATTTAATAAATGAATGTCACGCAATGAGATTATTAATTTCATTATTTCTTAATTTGTTTAATCTAGATATCATTTAGGTTTTAGGTTAGTTTTTGGTTTTTAATGTATTAAAACTAGATTTTAACCCGCATTTTTCAAACGCGGACTAATTTTTGATAAAAACTTTATATAAACGTATTTTATCTTTATTTAAAGTAGGTTTGAGTATAATATCTATAATCAAAATTCTGAATCGAATCCAAACTAAAAACTCGATTCGTACCAGGTCCAAAATGTAAGAAATACCAGAATAAATCTCTTAAGGTGGTACAAAATATATCCAAACCTAAAGTGTTATTAGTCAAACTCCAACGGGTAACACAAAAAACCGAAAACCCAAAAAATTCTAAAACCAATCCGAATGTCTAAATTAATCATAATTATAAATATTTGAAACATAAATATGAACTTTAAATATTTGTTTCTATATTTATTTTGAAATGGTATTTAGAATAAGTATTTAAATTTTAATTAAATATCTTAAATATCCAATTCTATATAAATAAATATTTACTTCATATGTTTTTCTTTTAAATTTGTTATTTAATTTGGGATATATCTGAACCAAACTAATATAATCCGAATCTGAATGATGTTAATTTATAGATTTTAGGATATGATAGAAAATAGAACCATAACCTGTGTGTTATATTCTAACATGATCCGCACTTATAATATAATTTTTTATTTCTTATATTTGTAAAATTTATTTATAATATTAAATAAATATTTATTTTTAATATAAATTAAATATGGCGTTCAACCCGTCTCATACTTGATAAATATTTACATTTTTATGAAATAAGCTGCAAAAAACTGTAATTGTAAATCATAATATACAATTCAATATACTATATAATCAGATAATATTACAGTCCACTAAATTTAATATTTTATTTTAAATTCGAATATATTAAATTACATGTTAATATGATAATTTAGCTATTACATTAAATATACAAATTATTTATGCTTTTAAATATTTTTTAATATTTTGCATTAATAAATTGAAGTATGTGGTAAACTTTATAAAATATTTTATCATGCATACGTAATTCTTTTAATTTATAATTTATAAAATAGTTGCAATTAAGTTATGTTACATATATTATTTACTGTAATAATTTAATTATGAATATTAATATATAAATATTATAGAATGATATTTCTTATTTTATAAATCAAAATGAATTATTTATTTGTAATGAACTTTAAAAATAAATACGAGTTTACATTATTTAAAATAAATATTAAAACATTAAATATCTATATTTTAAATAAAAACATATATTAAAAGATACTGTCAAAAAGAAATAGTAGAAAAGATATTGGTAATATCTTTTGATATCTTATTTTGAAATTATTTAAACAATATATTAAGATTGTGTGTATTTAATAATAACTAAATTTGTTATATACAAAATACTAAAAAATTAAATAAATTAAATGGACCAATCTAGACTATTTGTAGGTAGATAAAAATAGGACTCTATTTTAATAGATTAGACTAGATTTTGATCCGCGCTCGGAAAGCGCGGGTTTGTTTTCGATTTATTTTTAATAATTATGAAATTTAGATTTTCAATCATAGGTTTGTTGATGTTTATTTGTAAAAGTGAGTTTTCTTTTGAAATTATAAGCGAAAATGATATTTATGTTTAATCAATAGTGTTTTTATTTAGTATTAACAAAAAGTTATAAAAACTCAAAATGTTACCGTCTAAAACATATGATTTTTTTACAAATTATGATATATGGGCACAATATCTTCTGGTTGAGATATGGATTTCAGACAATCACATTTTAACTGGGCTCAGTTGATAAAATTTGGTTTATATAGATGTATAGTATTGTTGAACAAAAAATAAAATAAAATAGATGTACAGTATTTTGTTAACAAAAAGATTAAGTGGGCTTATTGTATTAGGTATTTGAAAGAATTCTGGTTTTTGAACAAATCTTACCTTATTGGATTTAGTATTTATAAAACCTTTTACAAATCCATAGTTATTGAACTTATCATTTGTATAAATCCCATTAAATCCTCCCTTATTGGAAAATTGAGATTTTATCAATAATATTTATCAAAGATTATTTTTGATTATCTGAAAAAGATTTGTAGTCAAAATTCAATTAGAGGAAATACCACCTAGTGAGATGGTATTTCACAAAAAAAGGTATTTTGTCGTCTTCATTTATCATCTGTCAAAAAGTAAGTGCAAGTATCTGTAGCTCTATTACCCTCTGTGATCCCATCAAGCCGCCACTACCACCACTGGTACTCATCTCTGACCACCGTCTATTCTCACTAGTCGAAGACGTTTTGACCACATTGAATCTTTGACACACAGATACACATGATTTGTTCTGTTCTTTTAACAAAATTGTGTTTACTTGATCGGATGATGATTCAAAAGGAAAAGTATTCAATGGTTATAACTCAGAAGCTGAAGAAATACAGGCTCTCGTTAACGTAGTTCCATTTAAAGATTGAATGATGTAGACGTGTCAAAGGGAAGACATTAGTTTCAATGACTTCCATCGTGTCATGTCATATACTGCAATATTATTCAGGGTGATGATGAGCCTCTTAAGATGATTAAAGTTTTTAGTCGTGATAGATAGGTTTTTGTTTCCAGATTTCTTGCGATAATTCATTAAAATGATTAAAAAGTTCATATATATCTAAAACTTCATTTTCTCCTTTTTTGATCAACATAAATCTAAAACTCATAAAATCCTTATTAATCACCTCATAAGATTTTGTTTAAATCCCGAGTTTTCCCAAATTCTTTTGGGTTTTGTATATAATGAAATCTTCCAAATCATCAGTTCAATAAACCCCCTAAGGTAAACATGAGATGTTATCATATTATTCGTGTAGTGTAAGGTCTAATAAATGAATTATAAATGTGGTTAGGATCTGATATTAATGTGTAGAGAAAAACGTGGGCTTAATAATTAAGACGTATTGACTAAATTATTGTTAGAGAAATATATGGTATTTTATTGTTAGTATAAATCTTAGAGGATATTAAAAAATGTTAAGTCTAATGAAAGAGTCCAACAACCTTTTTAAAGTAGATTTTTTAGAAATGCTTCTGTTTTAATAGTATAGACTAGATTCTGACCCGCCCTTCAGAGGGCGGGTATATTTTGTTTTTAGTTTAACTTTTTAGCAATTTAATTTTTATATTGTATTTTTAATCATATTTGTGTCTTTTGTAATCGTATATGTGTATACTATTTTTTAAAAAAATATTAGTAAGAAGTTTTGATAATTGTATTGAATTTGTGATGTTACATAACTATACACTTATACCCAATTTTTGTTTAAATCGGATCCAGGCCTGCAGTTATACTAATAAACCCAACAATCCGGTTTGTAATTTGGTTGTGTTTTAGGAAAAAATTATTATTTAATAATCCGGTATAACTCAAAACCGGTTACCAGTTGAACTATTGGTTGAACCAATACGTAATTTTTAATTATTAACGCATATGATTTTTAGTTGTATTATTAGAATATGTTTGTACTCTAATTAGGAAGTTGGATTTTTATTTTTTTATGAAATAAGATTATACAATCTCGTGGATCATGAAACTATTAACAAAGTTAATTGTTGTGATTTGGCATTAGTTTATTTTGTTATCAGTTATCTATTATAATATTTATGTTTTATATTTAGATTATTTTACATTTAAAATTTAATTTTCTTATTCACATTAGACATTAATAATACTGAAAGATTTTCAGTTTAAGATATAACTCGTAAACTGAAATTTTCTACTGCTAATTTAGGATATAACTCGTAAACACATAAGATGCTGCTATATTTTGATCCGCACTTTCAAAATGCGGAATTATTTTCGAAATATTTCAAAATTTATTTGATATAAATATGTATTCTTATACATTTAGATTTATAAATGAAACGTTATATTAAATATTTTCAAATCCGACCCGACCCGCAGTTAAATTGACAAATTGTGTGGTCTCGTATGTAGTTCGGTTTAGTTTAAAAATATTATTTTAAAATCCTATAAAACCCGTAAAAACAACTAAAACCGGGATCTGGTTACCGGTTGAACTGATAGATGATCCAATATAAAATTCGGTTTGACTTAAATTATTATAGTCAAATTAAATTTTCATCTTGTTGTAAGGGTAATAGATCAATATTCGAGAGGATGGATACTAAAAATGAAATATACTTGAGCATCAATAATTTGTATATGTTTATTATAATTTAATGATTTATGTTTGTAAATATAATTTTAATTTATTTAATTAGTTTACTTTTGATAAATATATTTTGTGTGTTTGAATAACCCGTAAAAATATATTCATCAAAATATCAAGTAACATGTTTCATCGTGTTACTATTTATATTTTTTATCGTATATATATATATATATATATATATATATATATATTTATGTATATGTATATCTAATTTAATAAGAATTATATTTTTATGTATTTAGTGAGGGTTTTGAAGAAATTGTTTTTTTTTTTGCATTTGGATCAATATATAGTTGTATATATACGAATTAATAGACATGTATAATTATTTATTACATTAATAAATAAAATATAATTTATTTTTATTGAAATTTCGTATTCATATAAATTAAATTCATTAGTTTAAAAAATAATAGATTAGTTAGTTAGTTCCTTAATTTTAGGCATGATGTATATTTAATTGCAATTAAATTAGATATATGAATATATGAATAGAAATAATAGGGAAGATAACTAAATTATATATATAAATATATGAAGAGAAATAATAGGACCAACCTAGACTTTTTTGATAGTCCAAAAAGTAGTTGATAAATATTGCTCCTGTTTTAGTAGTATTGATACAACAACTATTTTAAATCAGTGTTTATTCTGTTAAAATACTTGAAATTTTTAGATTTTTTCAAACCTATTATTATTTGTTTGATTTCATGTTATATGAATTTTAGACAATCAAGATGTCAAAATAATGGTTTCATATTATAATTTCTAAATGCCTGCAAAATCAAATCAAATTTAGATAATAACTTAAGGAAAAAAAAGAAAATTATTATGACAAATCATTTCATTACAATTTGGTCGATGGTGAACAGAAACATTAGAAAATAATATTTCAGCTTTCAAGAGAATTATAATCCTCAATTGTAGTGAATATTTAGTTATATATATGGTCATGTTAATGTGCACATGTATATAGGGTTGGGCAAAATATCCGTAATTTTGATTTGATTCGTTATCCTTTTTCGATTCGAACAAAAAATTTGGATATCCGTTATGTCTGCTATCATTAAACACAAGTTTCTTTGATCCTTTGCGAGAATACTTCGATCTGAATGCCATTGTTCCTTAGAGATATCAAAGAATGTGCTTCATAATCTCCCCATTTTATGTGCAAAGACTTTGCATATATCGGCTAGCAACTCCTACTGAAAATGCCAAGTCAGATCGTGTATGGAGTAAATATCGTAAGCAGCTAATGTTTCTTATATACCTCGTTGGTTCTATCTCTTCTAAGTCTACGACTTTTGAGACTTTCAAACCGAATTTCATGAAAAAATTTGGTCGAATTGCAATCTTCAAGACCAGCTTCCTTTAAGATACTTCTTGGATAAGCTTCTTATTTGATTTCAATTCCATCTTCTCCTTGAAAGACTTCAATGCCACGATAGTAAGTAAGTTTCTCGAGGTCTAACATCTCAAACTTAGATGTTATTCCCATCTTGAAACCGTTTACTCCTTTCAAGCTATTTCCGGGTTATATAGATCATCCACATAGATAACAACAATAAGAAGATCTCCTCCTTCTTCCTTACGATAAACGGATCTCCTTTGAGAACTTTTTGAAATTCATTGCTTTGAGGATTTGATCTAACTTCGTGTTCCAAACTCTATGAGCTTGTTTCAAACTGTACAAGGCCTTTGAGAGCTTGTACACTTTTTGTTCTTCACCTTATACTTCAAATCATTCAGGTTGTTCAACATAGACATATTCCTTAATTCTCCGTGAAAGAATGCTGTCATTCACATCCATGTGATGAATCTCCCATCCAAGTGATGCCGCCAATGCTATCAGTAACCGAATGGTTTCAAGTTGAACAATAGGTGCGATACTTCATAAAAAATCTATGTCGGATTCTTGTAGATATCTCTTAGCTACAAGCCGTTATTTGTTGATAGTCCCATTGGCATTCTTCTTGAGTTTGAAGACACATTTGAAACCAATTTCCTTTATATGACTTAGTTTATCAACTAGAAACCATGTCTTGCACGCATCTCTCCATTCTTTCACATTTTTAGCATCTTGGTTCGTTGTCGATTAAGAGTAGAAGTCTCCCACATTCTACTTCGGCTTGGAGAATATAATCATCAAGATGGCTACGTTGAACACTTTGATGATTTGATCTCCTTAGCGTATGAACAGGTTGCACATGTAGATGTTTCTCTTCTTTCTCATCTTCATCCGCATCTGTGGTATTATTTTCGTGCTCATGATCGTTGTCGATATCATCTTCATTATTGATTCCAGTTTCATCATGATAGTGATTTTCATAGTGATTGTTGTTTACCACCACAGGTCTTTCTCCTACATCTATTACTTCTCTCCATCTCTATAGAACATACCCAGATCCATACTTGGTTCTTTTTTGTAGCTCCAACATGTTTTCTTATCAAACACTACATCTCTACTTACCATGACCTTTTGTGTTGATGAGTTGAGTCTATATGTCTTGGTTCCCGGCTTGATCCCGAGGGGCACAAGTGGTTGTGATTTTTCATCGAGCTTCTTCAAATGAGGAGCTTCAGTTTTCTTGTAAGCCAAGCAACCAAAGACCCTTAAGTGGTCTAGGCTCGGTTTCTTTTCTCGCAAGCTTTCATAAGGAGTTATATTCTCAAGTTCTCTTCTTGGTACTGTATTTATGATATAGGATGAGGGACGAACTGCATCTCCCCATAAATAATTTGGTACCTTCATTTCCTTGAGAGTGCTCCTTGTCATCTCTACAAGAGTCCAGTTTCTTCTATCTACTACTCCCATTTGTTGCGTTGTGTTGGGTGACGTGAGATGCCTCTTGATAATGTTTTCTTCACAGAAATCATTTATATGTCTTGAGTTGATTTCTCCTCCTCTATCAGTCATTAGATTCATGATTTCCCTCTTGAATTAATTCTCCTCTAACTGCTTAAACACCTTGAAATCCCCATATGCATCACCTTTTTATTTCATTAGAATGCCCACATATATTTTTAAAAATCATTGATGATAAAAAAATATATTTTTATTAGATATGGTTGGTGGTGTTATCGGTCCGCAGAAATCCGCATGTAGTAGCTCTAATGGTTTAGAGGCTCGGAAAGATTCCTTCTTTGGAGAAGATTGCCAAGATTGCTTCCCAACTAGACATGATTCATATATTATGGTTCTTTCTTTTATCTTTGGTAGTCCAAGAACTATTTATTTCAGGAATATTGTCTTCATTGTCTTAAAGCTTATATGTCCTAACCGTGCATGCCATCTCCATGTTTCTCCTTCTAATATCGTGCTTAGCCACATGTGTTTGCCAACTTTCAGATTTATCTTGTAAAATTTATTTGGAGATCATACGACTTTTACTAAGAGTTTCCCAATCGGATCATGAACCGGCAAGGTATTTTGTTTCATCCTTACATCACTTACGACTTCTATAGCTTTTCCTAAGCTTAGAATGTTGCTCTTTGAGTTCATGAATGTCGTAGATATTGTCGACTATGTTTTGTTCAGTGACTTTGATTTTTCTTTGAAAAAGGATTGATCATTTTCCTTCTATCTAAGTAAGAAACACCTCCAAATTTCACTTTACCTTTAATGTTATCATTGAGTTCTGAAAGTACTATTAGCTCCATTATCTAAATACGAAACTCCTTTCCCCTTTTCTTGGTTTCATATTTCTTTGGTGTTAGATTTTCTTCCTTTAAGAACACGACCTCATGCTTGTAAAGAGCTAGATCAGCTTCTTCTGTCTCAGTTTTATTTACTTCTTGTTGTCTCTGAGTTCTCTTTTGACATGTGGAGGTGTAGCGACCAAGTTTATCACATCTGAAACAAAATATTCTTGATATATTCTTCGTCTCTTTGGAATGATCGGCTTGATTTGTTGTCCTATCTTGTGAATTAAACCTTCTTTTACATCGAACTATGTATCCACGCCCACCTCTGCGTCGTAATGTTGAGAAACCTTGATGGAGAGTATTTGAAAATAGAAGTTTCCCTTGCGATTCTAAGTTGCTTTTGTCATCCTTAATTATTTCTTTGTATGCCTTCAATCCTCCAATAATATCTTCAAATCCCGTAGTTTTCAAGTTTGGAACTTGTTCAATAGAAGCTATTATGTGAATAAATTTGTTTCTTGGCATGCTATTGAGAAAATTTCGGACAAGTTTGGATTCTTCTATCGTTTGTCCAAGTGAAGCAGATTTTGATGCTAGCTCCTATAAATTTCTCGAAAAGCTATCGACTGTTTATGAATTCTTCATCTTAATTCTTTTGAATTCAGACAGCAGGGTTTGTAGTCTTGCTTCCTTGACATTATCAGATCCTAGGTTTCTTGATTTGATTCCATCCCATAGCCCGTTAGATGTGTCTTGTTTGCCAACTTGCAGAATAAGAACCTCCAGAATTGCTTGAAACAATAACCATATCACAATATTGTTTTATCGCAATCATTCGTACCTGGTTTAATTGTATCCCATACTTTGTATATCTTTAGCAAGATCTTCATCCTCATAGACTATACAGTGTAGTTAATTGTGCTTAACAGTGGATATTGGATACATTGGTGGTGAGAACTCTTTTGAACGTGTTGCTAATTTTTCTCCCATGGCTTGGGTTAAACGAACGTAGGTTTTTAAGATAGTTTTTAAAATCTGAAAGCTCTGATACGAAATATAGTTTCTAGAATCCACTTAAGAAATTGTATAAAAAAACTTTTTTTAATGTTTAAAATTTTTCTCAAAACTAAACACATAGAAGCTCCTTGTATTCTTATTATTAAAGACACAACTCAACTTTGATATTTATAGAAATGTTTGACCTCTTTTGCTAATCATATTCATAATGAAAATAGAAAACTTCACTTTTTCTGTTTCTAATACAAGTAGATAATTTTCATTTATAGTTAACCAACTTGTTAAGAATAACTTGAGTTTGGAAGCTATCAAAATTTATTTAATATACCGTTATCAGGAACAGACGTAATTTCAAAAAGAAAAGAAAAGGAAAATATGAACATTTGTTTCTGTGTTGTACATAGCTGTATAATATTAACAAATATTTTCAAACTTAGGAATGTATACTTTTTTCTAACTTGGACGTCCATTCATGAGGTATGCAGGGGATAGTTTGTAGTCATTGTACCGAGTAAAAAATGTTGATGGTATATTTAAAATATGTAATGGAATAATTTATAAAAAATTATAGCTTAGTCTATACTATTATTTGCGAAATGATTTTTCGCAATGGAGCTCTCACATTAAAAGTTAGAATGATCAAAGTCTATAATACCCTTAATGAATTTTATATATACTTAATTATATAATCAAAAACAAATTTTATTAATAATAATATTTTTTTTGAAAAAAGAAGATAACTCTTATGTATTGTGTTGTTATCTTAAAATATTTTTCAATTATAAAAGTTAAAAATAAGATATAAAACAATTTATAATACTTAAGTAGTTAAAACTAATATTACCTTTAATGAATTTTATATATAATTAATTATAATTAAAAACAATTTTTATTAATTATTAATATTATTAGAATTTTTTAAATAAGATAATTCTTATATATTGTGTTGTTATCTTAAATTTATTTTTCACTTATAAAAGATAGAATAACATATAAACTATTTATAATTACATATTAACCAACTAAAACCATTTTGTATAAATATATTTTCTAAAATATTTCTCATATGTGAATGTTTTCTTTTACAATATTAACACAATTATATACATAATATATTTTAATGAATTTTTTTTTTTTGCAAACTCATTTTTCGCAATCTAGCTCTCAAGTTAAAAGTTAGAGTGTCAAAGTCGATGGTAACCTTAATGAATTTTATATATAATTAATTATATAATCAAAAACAAATTTTTATTAATAATATTAATTTTTTAAAGTAAGATAATTCTTATGTATTGTGTTGTTATCTTAAAATATTTTCCAATTCTAAAAGTTAAAATAAGATATAAAACAATTCATAATAATTAAGTGGCTAAAATAAATATTAACTTTAATGAATTTTATATATAATTAACTATATTATTCGAAAAGATTTTTATTAGAATTATTAGAATTTATTAAATAAGATAATTCTTATATATTGTGTTGTTATCTTAAATTTTATTTTTTCAATTTTAAAAGATAAAAAAATAACTTATAAACTATTTATAATTAAATATTAACCAACTAAAACCATTTTGTATAAATATATTTTCTAAAATATTTCTAATATGCGAAAAATCACTTCGAAAATAATTTAAATTTTATAATTGTATAAATATATATATTTTTGAAAATATAAATAATAAATTATCATTATGGTTTTTGAGTTAATAAAATAAAAACTATTAAATATTTGTAAGACGATTAAGTCCGCACGTGCGGGCAAAATACCTAGTATATATTTGACATTTTTATTTAAAATTATCATCTCTAAATTTAGTAGTATGTCTAAAAGTCTAAAATTTTATATCATAGTTTATATATTTATTTTTTAAAATTCTTAAATTTTCTTTTATTTTTTAATTCGGACCCTCTTCAAACGCTTCAATTGCAAGTGTTGGTAGATGGACCTTGAGAGAGCATATTAGTTTTACTCTGTACACCGCATTTAACATCCCCACTCTGTGTCCCGTCTTTCAATTGTTCGTCTCTATGCAAATTGCAACTACAAAATCCTTGCCCCTTCCTAATTTCACGCTTTTTGTAAGCAAAAACTTGACATCTCTTTATTGGCTTTTTCCTTTCTCTCTAATCAGGAAACCCACAAAAAATAGCAAGCATTGTAGCCATCATCTTATTGCCGAAAAACACACGGAATTGACTAATCTTTATTTGATCTCAGGCTTAACCAAGCTTCAAGGATGTGATACTGAGGTACCTAAAACAGGACATCTTAACTGAACAAGAAACTTTACGTAATGTCTGAGGAGTGAAGGTATGATGAACGTAAATGTAATATCTTTCTGTTCTATTATAAGATGGCCACTCTCTTATTAGTGTTTTCATCATTTAATTAAGATACATAGAGCAAGATGTCAATCAAGCCTTGGTTTTTCTAAGAGCACAATCTTCTTTGGGTTTATGTTTCTAGCACATAAACATACACATACACAAGGGCAACCATATTAAAGGACAATGACCTCATTCAATCTCAATCTGTTGAGGAGATTCTTCTTCATTAGATGCCATCCCATATCCACCAATATCCTCGTCTGTAATACCAGAAGCTTTAACAGTTCGCGTCACCCATTCCTTGAGCGGTTCATCATTTAGATCCAGTCTAAGTAGTCCAGCAAACACCCCACCCACAAATGCAATTGGCTCCTAAACAACCACATTGCAAGATGCATCAACAATCATGATGTGACAAAGAACTTAATCAAGAACACACAATCATTGCAAACAAACACATCAAGAATTGGGATAAAGAGTACCTTGAGAGCCTCCGAGAGGATAGGTTCTTGAGGAAGATTGAAACAACATGGTTTCGCAACTAAGGGTTTACGGGTAGGAGAAACTTGATGATTGAGCGAAATTGCACTGTTTTTTATTCCGGCAGAGAACTGATTGATAGAGAAGATTTGAGCACCGACAACGGAGCAGCGTTAATAGATTTGGAAAGACACAAATCAGATTAAGAGTTTGTGAGGAAGGAAGACAGACCTGGTGAAGCCGAGAGACGAGGACGAGGGAGGACGGTGCGGGACAAGAAGAAATTAGGACGAGACCCATCGCTTCTTCTTCCTCTGGTCAGAAAAATATCAGACTCAGCTAAAGCACAGCCACACTTCTCATATTTCTCCATTTTAAATCTAATTTCTGTCTTAATGTTTTTTTTTAATATAACACTTTGTAGTAAAAGTCCAAGAAAACCGATCCGGACACTGAACCGGACGACTTACCAAATCACTGAATCCTTAAGTCGGCCGTAGCTGAACCGCTGGTTAATAAATTAATTAATTTTATTATATAATAATATATTACCTATGAAAATAAAATTATAGAAACTAAAGTTAATATTTTCTTAAAAAAATTAAAACATAAAATAATAGTTTGAATATATATATATATATATATATATTTTGTTTATACAAGTTTTAGAAAATACTTAACTTTACTTTTTATATTTTTATTTTCATTTGATATACAAAATATCAAAAAATAATTTAGACTATTTAAAAAAAAATTGTAAATAGTTATGAATTATGACATCTAAAGATGATTTTTAACACTAAAACCCCTCAACTAAGTTTGTTTTGGGTAAAAATCCCCAAACTAAGTATTTAACGAAATAACCCCCAAACTAATTTTATTTAGTGAATTAAACCCTACCAGGTCATAATTACCGGTACTACTGGTAAATCTTTAGTTTATGGGTTTTTACACTAATTAAACGTAGTTGGAGAGTTTTATCATTAAATAAAATAAAAATAAAAAAATCCAAAATATAATAACACTATCTAAAAATTAGTAACTTTAATTTTCAAAATTAGCATTTTTTAATTTATATAGATATGTGAGTCTGATTTTTTTTTAAATCAACACTATATATGTATAAATTAAAAATGTAAAACCCTAAAAATAGAAAAAAAATTATCTAAAGCTTTAGCTGTAATAAAAATTATCTAAAAAATTAAAAATGTAAAAGACAAGAAAATATACCAAAAATTATATATTATCTAGTAACTTTAATTTTCACATTAGCATTCTTAATAATTTCTATAAATATATGAGTCTGATTTTTTTAAACAACACTATATATGTATAACTTTAATTATACATTTTTATTTATACATATATAATGTTGATTTTAAAAAAATCAGACTCATATGTTTTTAGAAAATTTTTAAATTGCTAATTTTGAAAATTAAAGTTACTAGATAAGATATAATTTTTTATTATATTTACTTATCTTTTACATTTTTTTAATTTTTAGATAATTTTTAATACAGATAAAGCTTTAGATATTTCTTTTATATTTTTTTGGGGTTTTTACATTTTTAATTTATACATATATAGTGTTGATTTTTTTTAAAAAAAATCAGACTTATATATCTATATAAATTTTTTTAAAATGCTAATTTTTAAAATTAAAGTTACTAATTTTAGTAATGTTATTATATTTTGGATTTTTGTAATTTTTATTTTTATGGTAAAACACCTCCAACTATTTTTACTTATTGTAAAAACCCCTAAACTAAAGATTTACCAGTAGTACCGGTAATTATGACTTGAGAGGGTTTAATTCATTAAATAAAATTAGTTTGGAGGTTATTTAGTTAAATACTTAGTTTGGGGTTTTAATCCAAAATAAACTTAGTTGACGGGTTTTAGTATTAAAAATCCTCTAAAAAATCAAAAATAAAACTCATAAATATTTATGTCTAATGTGAATAATAAATTAAACTTCAAATTCAGAATAACCAAAAGTAAAACATCATTGTAATAAATTGTCGATAACAAAAATAAACTAACACCAAATCATATCAACTAATTTTGGCAAAAGAAAAAGCTGAAAGAAACCTAACGTTTTAATTAGAAATTTAGAATATAAACATATAAAATGTAAAATTTATCTATTGGTTCAACCAGTGGTGGGTCTTTGCAAGTTTTTGGTGGGTCTTTGCAAGTTTTTAATTTGGATTTTTCACAAAACCGAATTTATATTGTTGGTCATTGGATTTACTCGTTCAACCGCAGATCCAGGTTTGGTTTCAAAACACAAAGCAAAACTGTAATTGAAAATGGAGCTGATTTGTGCAGTAACCGTAAGGGATTCAGAGACGAGGACGGGGAGGACTGTGCGGGACAAGAAGAAATTAGAACGAGACCACCCATCGCTTCTTCTTCCTCTGGTCATAAATATTTCAGACTAAGCTAAAGCACAGCCACACTTCTCATATTTCTCTATTTTTTAAAGGGAAATTGGACCAATAGGCATGGCAAAAAGCACATATTGGCTGAATAGTCATTTAACCTAACAGATGTATACACACTGTTAGAAATAATACAATACTGTCTTTGTAACTCTACCGGCACAACCTGCAAAGAAAATTAAAAATATTTGGATTTTTAATTTGGATTTTTCACA
Source organism: Raphanus sativus (assembly GCF_000801105.2). Lineage (NCBI taxonomy): Eukaryota > Viridiplantae > Streptophyta > Magnoliopsida > Brassicales > Brassicaceae > Raphanus > Raphanus sativus. Next base: position 15,590,669 of record NC_079515.1, read on the forward strand.
AAAACGAATTTATATTGTTGGTCATTGGATTTACTGGTTCAACCGCAGATCCAGGTCGGATTTCAAAACACAAAGCAAAACTGTAATTGAAAATGGAGCTGATTTGTGCAGTAACCGTAAGGGATTCAGAGACGAGGACGGGGAGGACTGTGCGGGACAAGAAGAAATTAGAACGAGACCACCCATCGCTTCTTCTTCCTCTGGTCATAAATATTTCAGACTAAGCTAAAGCACAGCCACACTTCTCATATTTCTCTATTTTTTGAAGGGAAATTGGACCAATAGGCATGGCAAAAAACACATATTGGCTGAATAGTCATTTAACCTAACAGATGTATACACACTGTTAGAAATAATACAATACTGTCTTTGTAACTCTACCGGCACAACCTGCAAAGAAAATTAAAAATATTATTACCTCTGTTTATTATTAATTGCACACAAAGTAAAATGTGTCTTACCATAATTTACATCTTCGTTTTTTTACTTTGCCTCGGTAACTGTCTGAAGACGAAAAGTCGCCGGCTCTGGTCTGCTTCACCGACTTCCCTCTGCATGCAATCGACATCGTTGTTCATCTCCTTCGTGCTTCCTTTCCAGTAGTGGTTCGTGTTTATAGTTGTGCATGCGTTTATTAACACATCCTTCCTCTCCACCTTCAGCGAATCGATTAACACCTCCTTCCTATCCACCTTCATCGAATCGATTCAACTCGTATATCTGGACCTCTGGTAAGTTGTCGGTGTCTTTCCTTTGATTCCCTTCGGAATCGCGTTTTCTGGTTATTTTGGGGTTGTATCAGAATTAGGTTCCTATGAATGCTAACTCTGTATCATCTTCGTTTCTGTTGCGTAGGTTAGGCCTTCTCATCGGACTTTGTAGATTAGATTTAGAGTTTCGGCTTTCTCGGGTGTTGTCACGGTTCCTTATATTTGAATTGTATTTATGGATATGCAAAATACTATTTGGTGTACTTTATGACTGTCTGTGTGGAAATAGCATTGCTCACTATGATCCTAGTCCAATATCCATTCCCTTTGGAATGAAATAGTTTGCTTATCAACTACCGCAATTCCATTTAATATAGTATCAGTTGATATTCTGGAATTGGTAATTTGATTTATGGTTTGTGTTTGCTCCATACTGCATTGAATTCAGGGTTTTAAAATCAATGATGCATAGTGCATAGCGTTGTAATATTGTTTGTTGAGGTGAATAGCATATGCATTACATTGTGGTTTCTGCGTATGGTCCTTGCATTGTTTATATTAGTTCTTTTCAGTTTCATGTGGAATATAATAGAATACAATTTTACATTATTTTACTTTGCATGGAAAGGTAGATTTGTATCATATGCTATTCCATTTAATATATATGTCTTTTCTATTTACATAAATTATTTCCCGGTGTACAATGATATAGCTTCCCGGTCGTCAAATGTCTGTTGATCCTGCTTTCATTCTTCAATTCCACACTAATTTATTTCATATGGAAATGGTATTGATAGACTTATACTCTATCACCCCAGCCATTCCACATTATTATAGCTTCCACTGAACTCGTTGTTTGTTGCTCATATTTTCATTCTTCAGGTTTGGCATGGACGAACTAGGCCTTCCAAGTAGATTGTTTGAGACAGGCTTTGAACTGCGGGGCAAGAAAAGGGTTAACAACTATTTCAATCTTCGTTGGATTGAGGTACTAAGGAATGCATTGGATGATGATGATCTGACCGTGTTGGATGCGTCCCAGTTTGGGCGAGTCTTGCAGATGGGATCCCACACCTTCTCGGTTATGTTTCTTCATTACGTTCTATCACGCCAGTTGGTAACAGAGAAGGACTTCGAACTCTGGTGGCTCTTTGTGGGGAAACCAATTTGTTATGCTATACAAAACTTTGCTCTTGTAACGGGAATCAATTGTGGAGAAATACCGGATGCTCAACGTCAGGCGTAGGGCAAAGATGCACTCCGTAAGGGGACCGGAAAGGCAAATCATCGAGCTCATCTCCTTCAATCTGGGATGTTCTATTTCGTGGCGAGGAAAAGCCCACCACTAGCTGGATATTGGACCGGCTCGCGAAGGGGAAAAAGTACAAGGACCCGTTAACCCATCTCCGCTTAGCATTGTTGCTGCTTGTCGAAGGTATTTTGTGCCCCACATGTGGCATAACTAATATAAGACCCGAGGTTGTGCGGTTGCTTGATAATATGGATGAGTTCCTAGAGTACCCTTGGGGCCGTGAGTCATTTCTACTCATAGTTAGAAGTACAAAATCGCAGCTTCCCAGTCATTATGTGTTACATAACACAATGACAATCCAAGGATTTGCACACGCCATGGTTCTTGTTACCGTTGCTGCGTTCCCTGCCATACTGCTTAAACCTTGTAACGGTTGACCCCGAGTTTGATGAGTCTAAAAGCAGTAAATATATTGTGCGGGAATTGATTGATAGGAAGTTGACGGTTAACGTCCTCTCAGCCAGAACTGTCGATCAAAAGGGCCAGGTAAGAGTTTATAAGTGCTTTCTTTGTATTTAAAATCGTTATGGTTGGTATGAGCTCGACACTTGTTTTTAATTGAAAATGTTTTATATTTTTCAGAACTAGGTCCGATCTCTTCTCAGTTCAGACGAAGCTGGGGAGGTTTTATATCGTGGGTTGGGAGACAAGGATGATGATGCTGTTTGTAACCTGGTTGCACTAATTGGTGATGACTACCCATTTGAGCACAACATATGGTCTGGTGGGGTGAAAACAGATGATGTGAAGGCTCAAGAAGGGGCACCCAGTTCCAGCCGACTCGAGTGAAGGGAACAACACTTGTCAGGTGGATAAGGAACATGAGCATCAACGAGTTGGAGACAGTGAAGTCCACTCTCGAGAAGCAAGAGGACAACAATTTAAGAGTCGGGATGATGCACCTACTGGTGGCCGGTCTACATGTCCGGGTGTTGCAAATTTGGTTAGATTAGCGGCTGAGGCGTATGAAGAACATTTGCTACCTATGTTTGAGGGCTACATGGTCAGTATAAAAGACCACATTTTTTCTGAATTCCGGAGCCTCCAGACCGAAGTTGACTCTGCAAATTCTTTTATTTCGAAGTTGGACAGTTTTGTTAGGCTTGAGTTTTCCGCTTTACGAAATGCAAGCACCTTTCCTCACATGTATGGTGGGGATACACATGGCGGATACAGCCCACGTATGCCCTTATCCCCCACTGGAGCTTCATTTCCAGACCGCTCCCATGGAGCAGTCCACTGTTGCTATGGATAATGCACAAGATCGAACCTTTCGTAATGCATCTGTTAGAGAGGTAATTTGTGAACAACAAAGTAGCAATTTAATAAAGTCTACTATAGTCATCGCTGTACTATTCCATATCAATGATTATTCCTTACAGTACTGACTTTGTTACGACATGTCTTTTTTAATCTGCAGAAGTCTGCCCCCAGTAACAAGGCACTGGGTGACCTTGAACGTGACCGTAATAAAGTAGTGTGTGAGGTAATTTTCTCTATATAATCTGATTTGCTAATGGCTATAATTATTGTCGGTTGTGCATCTCATTCCATATTGTGAGAACACTGTGATGTCTCTCTTTATAACTTATATAGCCGAGTGGCACCCATGATAAGGGCCCAGCTTCCCTCGTAGTGGATCCATATGGCTTCGTTGAGGTACAATTACAAACAAATTAAGTTAGAATTGTTGTTTTATTCCTATATTATTGTTCTCCATTCCATATTTATATGACCGTTTCACAAATATCTTTTGTTGACTTCTACAGCTGATAGTGTTCAAATTACCCAGTAGTGCTTACTCTATCAAATAAGAGGTACAGCTGTAGTACTTAGGGATCGAATCACGAGGAGCTAGGGAACCAATTAAATAAAATCTACTAATCAATCCTAAACAAGGTTGGTTTATATGATAGAAATGAAAATAACAATTCCTACAATGAGCAAGGTAGTTGCTCTAACTAACAATATGATGGGTTGATTAAGTGTGATAAAGAGTGCTAGATATAGGGTTTCTATTCAGGAATGGAGATTATAATCTCTATAAAAGCTTTAACAAGTTGCTTGCATGATACTATAGATCTCAGCCGCTTAACATATGTGATGTATCACTGGTTGAAATATCTAGATCTCTGGCCACACCTTTTGCATGATGACACAGAAAAAGAGTCGGTCGATATCCTTTTGAGATATCGAGCGATACACCTTTCGCAGCGCCGATCGATTCACCTGTCGGGATATCGATCGACGGCTTCTAGATCTGCCTAGGCGCGAGCCGAATATGACCACAAGGTCTCAAGGAGGAACTGTCGTTCTTCTCAACGGGAGACATGCAAGCTCAAATGGATAATTCAAGATAATCAAAGATCCTAGTGATCTATGTTCTAGTTAGCTAATCTAAAACAAGCATAGGGTGCAATCCATTTGATGAGTATCACAACTTAGCAATTATAGTTTGGGGCTAATCCCACAAACCTATTTAAACCCTAGATCTAACAAGTAGACTACTCAGACATAGCTAAACAATTCATAACAATAGATAGATGAAAGAATTGCATAGATAGAATAAAGTAGAAATACAAAAGGAGATGAGAAATCTCTCCAATCTCTCTCAAACAAATAAAACTCTAGTCTCTCTCTCACACTCTCTGCTTTGAGGGTTGTTAAAAGCTTGCTTCTTTCGAAGGTTCAAGGTTGCCATCAAAAACACTTACCAGGAATATTTAAGCATTTCCATTAGGTTAAAAACTCGTCAGGGGCAATCTCGTAATTTGGTGAAATCTTGGTGAAGTAGTCGGCTAAACCATTTCGTCCTCGATATCGATCGACAACACTGAATGTGTATCGATCGATTATAATCTTCTAGTACGCGGATCTTCTCAGCTATATCGATCGACAACTCAAGATGAGTATCGATCGATTATAATCGCAATGTTGACTTCCGACTTAGTCTTGAATGGTCAACTCGGGTGTATCATCTCTTGCACTCCAAAATGCTCCAAAACATCACTTTCTCACAAAATGCTCATGGACCTGAAAACATACCTAACAGGCTAGAAAACAGATTAAATATATATAAAATACTAGTATACCATGGTTAAAAATTAAAAACGGGTAAAATCCATGGTATATCAAATCCCCCAAACTTACTCCTTTGCTTGTCCTCAAGCAAAAACAGTAGTCCTTGGAAAAGGTTTGGAAATAGCAGGAACTCAAAGATTCAATATATTGAAGTCATCACTCTATGGGTTTGCAATTCATGTCTAAACATCCTAATCACAGAAGTTCATTATGTCTTATCCTAGCTTAGCAACCAAACTCATCTAGTCAACAACTTAGCAATTCTCATCTGACATTCCCCTCTACTAACCTCATTTCTTAACATAAAATAAAAGTGCAGGCTTTACCTTGGGAGTATCGATCAAAGGACACATGGATTCAACTCAAACAAGTATCTGAACACACAGGTCGTCTTCTCTGATCCCTTTCTCCCCTCTTCTCTCTTCTCTGGATCTCTTTTTCGTTTCAATTTCAACAGGTTTCGATGCCACATAGGTCATCTAGTCCATCTCATTGACATTTGCATTGTAACTCATACATTTTTGACAAAGTGTAGCGAATAATGGGGTTCGGTACTAAACCTATCCCTCATTACAATGTGTGATCATCCTTGAGATTTAGAATACTGGGGTCGCAGGAATCACTCCTACCCCTCTGCCTCTCAAGAAATCATTTCAATCTTTTATAACATATACTTAGATCTTGAGATGCCGAAGAGAGAGAAGGAAGGGAACCAGAAACACACAGACTTTTTACCTTCCAGACTCGTAGGAGGATTCCGATCCAGTGATTTCCAAGCCCCAATACAAGCAAATAAGTCCGTATTAGTGTTAGAGGTCAGCTTTGGTTCCTTCAAACAATCTTAGCTAGTGAATATAGATGGCAAGTTGATCCACTTTAGCATCTTTAGTACTATCTGCAATCAATAATCTAGAATGGTGCTAAAGAGTGGTCAGAAAATCAAATATAAATCCATATCAATGTTCCTATTTAATACTTATGCGAAAAATAATTTTGAAAAACAATTTAAATAAAAAAACAAAATAAAAACACATATTAGTAAACTCCCTCCCAGACTTAAATTACACTGTCCCAGTGTAACACAGCCGGTGGTGATGTAAATAAAATAAAGCATAATTAATTAATATAACAAGTTAGAATGAATAAACCTGATCGACAAGATGTCGATCGATTCGTAGTAGTATACGTCGATCGTTAGTAATGGTCGTGTGGTGTCGAGCGATATGAATGGTGAATGTCGGTCGATGGAATTATCATTCTACTTGGATCTAATGAAAACTGCAAACTAAATCCGAAAAAAATAAAAGCAAAAATGAAAAATAAAATAAAATAAAGAAAAAGAAAACCTAATAGTGGGTTGCCTCCCACTCAGCGCTTGGTTATAGTCATTTAGCTTGACTGTGGTAGGTAAGTGACTCATGGGGTGCAGTGGGGGTTGTTGTTTGCTGGTGGGCAAACACTTCCCTCATCTTTGGACTCAGCAGCAGTGAAGCTTCTTGTGGCATCACCTGATCTTGTCCATCTAGGAGATATCTTTGCTAAATCGGCTTTGATGACTTGCAACCTTCTGACCAAATCTTCTGTGTCTAACTGATGCTGATAGAAGTCAAATCTAGAATCCTCAGGTAGTTCTGCATGTTGGTCTTTGGCGTGCTGGTCTTGAATCTGTTGATCCTGATCTGCCAAAGATGCGATATCGATCGATGCTACAATTGGTACGTCGGTCGCTTCACTGGGATCGCTGTCGATCGACTCCGTGTCAGCTGTGTCGATCGATTCTGAACGTTGGCCTTGGTACTCAAGATTTCCCTGCATACTGCGTATCTCATTCTTCAAGAGACCAGTAGCTCTGCAAAGGTTGGTCACTCTTTCATTGAGAGTCTCTTCAATGTTATCACTTCTTTCGATGAGTCTTTCCTCCATAAAATTCATAGCTTCGTAAAGCTGATCTTTGATATCATCAACTTCTGCTGCAGTGCATGCTCTATTTGCTGGTAGTGGCTCGCTGTCGATCGATATTGGTCTAGGCCTGTCGATCGATGCTTCGTTGCTGTCACGAAGATCAATATAAGCTTGAACAATGCTCATGTCTCTTTCTAGCTTGTCTAGCTGCCGTGACATTGTGTGCTGGCATCGCAGGATAGGAGAACTGAAAATTTCATGCTTCCTTACATACGCTTTCATCCTATCTTCCAGTTCTGCGAACCTTTTGTCGATCGATGGTGAAGAAGGTGTGTCGATCGATGGTGAAGAAGGTGCCTCGATCGATGCAAAAGTAGCAAACTTAGCTTGGTCATTCTGGCGAATTGTGTCCAAATCTTTTTGCAGAAGATCGATCATCTTGCTTAACCATTCGACATTGTTGTTGAGAGGGCTGTAGACGTCTCCAATCCGTGTATTGATGTAAGCAACCTCCCATTCATCTTTATTAGGTGATGAACATTCTGGTCGGTCCATGGATGTGTTCTTGTCGATGTCGATCGATGGTACTCGTACTCTGTCGGTCGATACTGGTGGCGTAACCTCTTTCTCAAGAATAGTCAATATGTTTCCAAGCTCCACTCTTATCTCAACCATATCATTCTGGAAGTCCTTGTAACTGACATCCAAAGGCTGGCTAGTGTCTTCTACCAATGTGTTCATGTTTGCCTCAAGGTGTGCCTGAGCTCTCCATACATCAGTCACCATATCATCTATCTCCTCTCTACTGTAGGGTACTGGTGGTGGTGTGTATGCATGGTAAGGGCGTGTGTGTATTAGAAGGCGTAAGCAACCTCTGTGAAAGAGGGATGCTCTATCCAGAAGTCTCTTTACTTGCTCCTTGGTAACATGGATGATCTCACCATCAACTCCTCGAGCATAGCCAAACTCATCTCTGTAGACACCATATTCATCCTTAGCTTCCCACTTGAATCTCCTGGATCCATCAGTACTGAAGGCACGTCGTCCAAACTCCAATCGTCTGTTGGGCGATCTGACTCTTGGTCTGTCGATCGATCCGGGATATCCACCGTCGATCGATGGTGATGAAACGATGTCGATCGATGGTGAATGTCTAGGTTGACCGAAGTCTTGAGGAACTGTATCCTCCCTTGTGTTGGTGTTGTGGTTTTCCTGGACGTGATTTAGGATGTCTGGATAGCTACGTTGCTGTGTGAACAGGTTTTCTGGTCCATTAGCAACTTGGAGGATGTCTGCTATGTCTTCTCTGGTTATGTGCAGAACTCTTCCATCCATAGCTCTTGCATAGCCATCTGTGTCCCTGAAAATTCCAAATTCATCAGGTGTTAGTGAAACATTCCTGATATCGTAAGGTTCATGAGATCTCGATTGAGCTCTGTTGAAGGTGTCAATCGATAGGTGTGTGGTGGTGGCGATCGATGGTGCACGTCTAGCTGCACGGTTGGATCGAGTGGACATGTTGTTGCAGTCTTCCATTGATAGGTTTCTGAATGTTGGAAGCTGCTGGGTAGAAAGTGAAAAGTTTTGAATTTTTGTGGCTTGAGTTGTCAACCTTTTATACACATGTGTTGTCCTAATCGGTGAAATTCCGATTTTGTCCTTCAAGTCGGCTGGGTTAATATTGATCGATATGATACTGGCAATGTCGATCGATGGACGATGTCGTTTTGCTGGATGAAGTAGATAATCGATCGATGGTGGGCGTTTGATGTCGATCGATTGTGGGAAACGAATTGCAAATATGTCATTCTCCAAGTAATTTTCCCAAGCTCTCTCTTCCCAATAGTCTGCATCATGTTCTTCATTGTGGTCTCCATTGTGGGAAGAGGTGGCTATGTCTACTGCAAAACTCTCATGAAATCCACAATCCGCCCAACTCCTTATTGAGTAATCATCTTCCTTTCGGTTGGGTGGGATGGCGAAATTCGGGTAGCAATGATCTGGTAGATCGAGTTCATCATCTGGTGGGTCTCTGTCGATCGATGATCCATAGTTATTGTCGATCTCCTCTGACTTGTAAGTGTCGATTGATGACGTTAAATTGATGTCGATCGACCCCGAGTACTCTGTCTCGTACTCGACTTCACAATGACAAACTGCGATGATACCAGTATCATCTTTCTTGACCACTGATTTGGCTGGTGGTTTGCCAAGCTTGACAGGGTCGTAGTGGATCTCTGGATCTATCATAGTCAAGCACATCCTGTTGGCGTTCATGTCACATATGGCTCCTACTGTAGCCATGAATGCTCTTCCAAGTAAGAGGGAAGAGTTCCAATTTAGCTTGATGTCTAGGACATGAAAATCCACAGGGACGATAGCATCACCAATATGTACCTCGAGGTCTCTGATGAAGCCTCCAGAGTTTATCTGAGAGTAATCCACAAAAGTAAAGATCTCTGGTGAAGGTTCTACTTGCAGGCCCAGATGGTCTGCCATGACTATTGGTAAGATGCTGACTGATGAACCAGTGTCACATAGTGCATGAGGAAATTCAATCCCTTGTACCACGCATGGTATTGCAAACTTCCCAGGATCACTCTTCTTTGGCAAAGTAATCCTTTTCCTCATATCCTCTCTGACATTGTCAAACCTTCTCCTAATGTTAGTTTCAGTCTCCCTTGTTTCTCTGAAGAACGTCCACAATCTCTTTGTGAAATAAACCTCCTCAAAAGGTTTCTCTGGTGGGATTCCGATAACTCTATTAGTGAAACCATCAATCTCCTTTTCATTAGCTTCCCTCTTAAGGTTCTTAGGAATCTTCTCTTTCCTACTCCTTCAGTTCCTTCTGATGTAGGTGTAGTGTCTGAAAGGTTACCAGTGATTCCGGTAGGGTTAGCTTGTGGTTTCAGTGTGGGTCTGAGTGCATTGATTCGGTTGTTGTCTATCGATGGTAGTTGCACTCGGTATGTGAGAGGTGCGTGTCGATCGATAGGTGGAGAAAAGGGTCGATCGATACGGTTCTCTTCTTTGTTTCGATCGATGAGTGGCTCGTCTCGTCGGTCGATATCTTCGTAGGTGTGGGTGGGTGGGTATGGATGAGAAGCCGTGAATTCAGCATGTGCCAATATCCTAACCGCGTTGCAATCTGCCAGCGTATCCGGAAAAGACATCGTCGATGTCGATCGATGTGGACTAGTTGGTGTCGATCGACACCATTGTGATCCACCGAGACTTAGTGAACTTTCCACTTCAAAGTCTCCTTCTTGTAGCTTCTCCTGTTTCACCACTTGCCAGAAATCATCATCTATGATAGCTTTGACGTGGTGTTTCCTATTTCCTTCCCCTACTTCCTTAGAAGTTCCAATCCTCCTGATAGAGTCTTCAGTCTGGACAATCTGTGTCTCGAGTTTCTTAACTTGAGTGCAAATGGTGTCTATCCTTGTGGTCAGATTGTTGAAGACAGAATCAATCTTCCCATTGAAGTATACTGTAAGCTTCTGCTGTCTTTCCAGAACTCTATCAATCATGGCATCAAACTTACTCTCATGGGTGGGTGGCGGTGGATTTTGGTAAGCTGAGTTGCCGTAGTTCCTTGTGTTGGTGAAGGGTTTCTGATACTGTGAACTCTGGTTGTAGTTACTCTTCTGACCATTGCCAAAAAAGTTTATGTTTCCACTCTGGTTTCCATATCTCTGAAATCCAGTACCTCCAATGTAGTTCACATCTTCCTCTGTATCATCCTTTCTAGCCTCTTCTTCTTCAGTTGAGCAGACTGGCTGCCCCAGAAATGCATGTAAAGCATCTATCTTGGCTCTGACTTCATTCATCTGGTCTTCCCCGATGGCTGCAACCGATTTCTTCTTGTCAGAGTCAGTGTTCTTGGTGCTGCTGCTGTTGGCTAGGTTCTCAATAAGTCTCACAGCCTCTATTGGATTCCTAGTGTTGAAGTTCCCCTCACTAGCAGTATCAAGAGCCATCTGATACCTTAAGGCGATACCTCTGTAGAAAGTGCTTAACAGCTGCATTTCATTGAATCCATGGTGTAGACAGTCTCGCTGGAAGAACTTGAATCTGATCCACGCGTCTTTAAAAGTCTCACTAGGCTTCTGCGCGAAAGTGGCGATTTTGCTTCTTAAGTCTTCAGCGCGTGCCTCATCAGAGAAATTACGCAGGAAGGCGTTTTTGATGTCGGCCCAGGATGTCAGTGATCCTGTAGGTAGCTGCTTGAGCCAGTGCGAAGCTTCTCCAATCAGTGAGTATTTGAAGAGCTTGCATAGTAGGTAGTCCTCAGGGACTCCATCCATACGAATAGCAGCGATAAGATCCTCGAACCTCTCCAGATGGTCCATAGGATGCTCGTGTGATTGCCCAGAATAAGGTATCTGAACACGAGAGAGTAGTACTGAGGCTTGAGCTCGAAGTTCGGCTTCTGAATCTCTGGAAGTCGAATAGCTGATCTGTTGGTGTAGTACTCGTCTGGACGGTTATAGTCTGCCAACGATCGTGTTTGAGCTTCTCCTGTAGCCTCAGCTTCAGGCTCATGGATTATGTTTCCCTGTGCATCTAGCTTCTGACATGTTGCATTACGCAGATGACCATCTTGGTCATACAGGTTTCCATTCTCGCCCTGCGTGAGAATAACAATCGCGACCATGCTTCGCGGAGTAGTGTCGATCGATATACGGTTAGAAGTATCGAACGATGCGGATCGGCGAACGGTATCGGTCGACGGTGTTGTCTGAGTGTCGGTCGACTGTTGAACGTGAGTATCAGTCGACGGTAGTGCGGTTCTGTCGATTGATGCGGAGCATAGGTCTTTGCGGATTGAGCGTTCCAAGTGTGCATGATCCTCTGAGAATAATAGTTGATTCCCCTGTTGCTTCTGGTACTGCTGGGCATGTACCTGAAAAGACAAGAAAAATTTAAATAAGAAAGGGGATAAAAGAAAAACTTAAGATTAATAAGATTAAATCTAATGGCGATCAAAACTCTCCGGCAACGGCGCCAAATTTGATAGTGCTCAAATTACCAAGTAGAGCTTACTCTCTCAAATAAGAGGTACAGATGTAGTACTTAGGGATCGAATCACGAGGAGCTAGGGAACCAATTAAATAAAATCTACTAATCAATCCTAGGCAAGGTTGGTTTATATGATAGAAATGAAAATAACAATTCCTAAAATGAGCAAGGTAGTTGCTCTAACTAACAATATGATGGGTTGTTTAAATGTGATAAAGAGTGCTAGACATAGGGTTTCTATTCAGGAATGGAGATTATAATCTCTATAAAAGCTTTAACAAGTTGCTTGCATGATACTATAGATCTCAGCCGCTTAACATATGTGATGTATCACTGGTTGAAATATCTAGATCTCTGGCCACACCTTTCGCATGATGACACAGAAAAAGAGTCGGTCGATATCCTTTTGAGATATCGAGCGATACACCTTTCGCAGCGCCGATCGATTCACCTGTCGGGATATCGATCGACGGCTTCTAGATCTGCTTAGGCGCGAGCCGAATATGACCACAAGGTCTCAAGGAGGAACTGTCGTTCTTCTCAACGGGAGACATGCAAGCTCAAATGGATAATTCAAGATAATCAAAGATCCTAGTGATCTATGTTCTAGTTAGCTAATCTAAAACAAACATAGGGTGCAATCCATTTGATGAGTATCACAACTTAGCAATTATAGTTTGGGGCTAATCCCACAAACCTATTTAAACCCTAGATCTAACAAGTAGACTACTCAGACATAGCTAAACAATTCATAACAATAGATAGATGAAAGAATTGCATAGATAGAATAAAGTAGAAATACAAAAGGAGATGAGAAATCTCTCCAATCTCTCTCAAACAAATAAAACTCTAGTCTCTCTCTCACACTTTCTACTTTGAGGGTTGATAAAAGCTTGCTTCTTTCGAAGGTTCAAGGTTGTCGTCAAAAACACTTAGCAGGAATATTTAAGCATTTTCATTAGGTTAAAAACTCGTCAGGGGCAATCTCGTAATTTGGTGAAGTCTTGGTGAAGTAGTCGGCTAAACCATTTCGTCCTCGATATCGATCGACAACACTGAATGTTTATCGATCGATTATAATCTTCTAGTACGCGGATTTTCTCAGCTACATTGATCGACAACTCAAGATGAGTATCGATCGATTATAATCGCAATGTTGACTTCCGACTTAGTCTTGAATGGTCAACTCGGGTGTATCATCTCTTGCACTCCAAAATGCTCCAAAAACATCACTTTCTCACAAAATGCTCCTGAACCTGAAAACATACCTAACAGGCTAGAAAACAGATTAAATATATAATAAAATACTAGTATACCATGGTTAAAAACGGGTAAAATCCATGGTATATCAACAGCCGACTTCTTTAGTTCTAGCCATAGGTGGAGGCAATGCATTTGTTGGTGCATTAACCCAGAAGGAAACTATCTTCATCCAACCGAATGTGTCATCCTCGGTTGTTATTGAGATTAGCTTATTTAATAAGGCTATTCTAAATTCAGTTTTTTTTTTGTTTTCCTTAATTTAAACCTTGCATTTATGTATGTTCATTTTATTGTCAGTCTGCTCAACCTCAGCATGCGTATACTCTTCTGTCAGCCCCACTGATAGCATCTCTGACTAACACACCTCTTCCTGGAGCATAGGAATGTCAAAGTTGGGCTTGGACCGCGGGCATGTCCCATATAAACCTGGCGCGGGGCGGGTTTGGGCCGAGGGATTGTAGGCCCGTTTTTGTGCGGGATGGGCTTTTTGCAGGATGGGCTGCGGTTGAACTGCGGAATTTTAGAGTCCCGCAAACCCTACTCTTCAGTCTCTATTTCTTGCCTCCACCTGAAAAAACGAGAGGGAGAGTGCGATAAGAAGGCGATGCGGCGCGATGGAGCTCCGGTGACCGTGTTTGAAGCTCGATGATGCTTCCCTTCTACCATTCGCCTTATATCTCCTCCGGTGAAGCTTCTTGCCATCACAAGAAGTTTGCGAAGTAACTTTCCACCGAAGAAGAAGATCCAACTCCAGCCATGGTTTCTTCATCGACGGTGGTCATGGTCTCTCCTGCGGTCCATGCATGTCACAGGTAAGGAAAGATTATTGTTGTTTGTTGTGGTTCTTTCTTCTCGGTACTAACCATTATTTTTCACTTTCTTTTACAGGCGCTTGTGGAGCTTCTCTGCTTTGATCCACCTCCGGAGCTTCTCTACTTCGATCCACCGCCGGAGCTTGTACTCTGCTTCGATCCACCGCCGGAGCTTCTCTGCTTCGATCCACCAGCGGAGCTTCTCTGCTTCGATCCACCAGCGGAGCTTCTCTGCTTAGAAATTTATATATAGTTAATCCAAACATAATAGTATTTATTTACGCATGGAATAGTACTAACCTATATCGACCAGATATGCAGCAAATGCAAGGTTAATTTGCTGAATCTGGATGAACAGCCTGTTAAATTCCCTGACAGTGAAAGCTCGAGCTGCAGCCGACATTAGGTTTGCAAGTCTCTTGGTCTTGTATATTACTTGAACATTGCGCCAAAGGTGGACCACCTATGATAGACATTACTATACCATTTAACACATGGAATATAACATTAAATGTTTGTATATTAGTTGTTTTGAAATTGTTACCTTACGGAGTCCGGTGTAAATGCTAGCATGTCTTAGTTAGGAGACAAAACAAAGTGGGTCTCATGTATCTTCTTCTTCTACTCCTCCTCTTGAGTTCTTTATTTTTCCTTTTGTAAAATGAATGTTGGTCTTCCAGAACATTTTTTCCAGAAAATATGTTTATAATTAATATCCTTATTATCCAATCTATCTTTTGAAATATGTCAAGCTATATCTCTAATGGTGGTATAATCATGATGTATAAAAGCTATCTCTCTCAATGGATACACCTCTGCCTCGAACTATAAGACAAGATTCAAAGCTGTGGCACTGGTTCTAAAGCTCTGAATCGTCGCCGTGCCCTTTTTGTCATAGCCACCACCTGTGAGAAGCTCGATAGCAACAATGGCCAACTTTGGCATTTTTGAAAATCTGATCCTTCGTCTTTTGTACAATTTATTTTTGACCTAATACATTTATTTGTGAAGAAGTCTATTCTATTTTCCTCTGAAACTTTGCAACTTGTTCGAAACTTGTTTTGTTATGGTTAAAAGTATCAACATTACAAACAAAATAAGTCAAAGTAGTAGAATTTTCTTTAAAAAAATTCGTACTAGGCATAGCTATGGGTGATGTAACGATTTCGATCTTTGTTTGTCTTGTGTAATCACTATTGTTTTATAAATTCACACCTCATATGGTGTACACTACTATATCGTATAACTTCCTTAAATGTACACAATGAAAAACATTTTTCAAAAAAACATAAACTAATATGTATATATATAACTTGATACATTGGTAGCATGATACAAATATACATATTCAAATATGAATAACTTTGACACATTGTACACATGGATAAACATGCAACATAGTACACTTGTACACACTTATTTGTGTACACCACCACATTGTGCACCTCTACTGTTATCACTTTCCATTATATGTACACAAATCACTCCTGCACACATGTGTTATATGTGCACAGATGTACACATCTTCCATTTATTTTTGTAAACATGTATACTATTATCATGCTTGATTGTACATGATTGATTGTACAAGGTTAATTGTATATGACGACACACCAGATGTCATACATTAAAATATGGAGAGATTGATCGACTGAGTACATTTTATAATTTAATTTTAGGGTTCATATTAGGATTTACATGGTAGAACATAACAAATATTAAAAGAAAATAAGATATAAAAATATTGATTTAAAAAAAATAGTCAAAATGGTGAAATATTCTGAAACAAAATTCGTACTAGACATTGCTCTAGGTGATGTAACGATTTCAATCTTTTGTTTGTCTTGTGTAATCACTACTATTCTCTAAGTTAACTCCGCTTACACATATGCACACTTATTTGTATACACTACCACATTGTACACCCCACTGTTATCACTTTCCATTATATGTACACACCACCGTATTTAACCATTTACATTGCATTTGGGTGTTAATTTTGTATCTGCATACTAATTTGAATAAAGTATGGACTAACTTTGATCATTTGGAAGTTTGTGCTAAATTGGAAATAATTTTGCAAAACAGAAAGTTTTAAGACCAAATTGTAAATATTCTATCTAAAGGACCAGTCGTGCAAATATCAGAAACTTGATTAGGGAATGGATCCCTTCGTGGTTCCACAGGTCAGATTGCCTCCGGTGGTTAAAAGTTGAGTACATGTTAACCCTCTCGCTGGGGAAACAGTCAGTTGCGAACAGCCGTCCGTTAACAAGAAATTTCACATCCTCCACCTCGACAGCCTCCGTCTCTGCAAAAACCAAACCCCGAAACATGAAAAAAAACCCCAAATCTTACTCCTCCAAAAATTAACAATAAACATTCAATAAAAAAAAAATCACCCATCTACGATCTCCTTTCCGCGCTTGCTCCATGTCCTTGCCATATTTCTTCGTCAATTGTCACTGTTATCTACTCCGGAAATCGCCCAAAACCGCTTTCTTTTCTATTGTCGACTTTTTGTTTCCCCTCACACTCCTCGGTTAATGTCAGCGAAAAGCCAAAATAAAAAATCGGACATATCTGGTTTAATTAATTGAAGAAAAAAAGAAAATAAAATCTGGTTTGGTCTAACATCGGATCCAACAAAACTTTTCAAAAAATTTCAAAACCAAAACTAGAAAGGCCCAACTAGATGTAAGAAAAGAAACCAAACTCAATAGGAAAACTAACACAATTACATCCCATTCAGGCTAAGTTAGCAGAAATTGCTCCACTACGAGAAGGTGAGTTATCATATAATAAAAATTTGAAAACTGCCATTAAATGAAAAAAAACTCGTGATAAAATGCTTAAAAGTGTCTTACAGTGTTAATAACTCTTATTAATCTCGGTCGTTAAGTGTCAATCGAAAGAATGAAATTAATTTACTTTATTTAATATTTCTTTATTTTTTTCTTCCTTCTCTCCTGTGTAGAGACTTCATGCTTCCTCTTCTTTTTTTTTTGGCTGAAATTTTAAATTGATTATCAACAAAAAGAAAAAATACAGGCCACTGAAGTTTATGCTCTCAAAGGAGACTCAAGTTTAAAAATGGGAAAGAAACAGATTACACTTGCATTTCTAAGAGGCCATTTCGAGCCATCGCTGCATCATGTCACCATAGAAGCTTGGCTTTCGCTTCCGCAGAGAGTTAATTCTGTTCCTGATGGTCTTGTCGATGTACCGAACCAGTTGGCTCGAGCCAAGGGGAGAGCCCTGATGGCGCCTGCTATTCCGTTCACGCCAATGGATAGTAGCTTGGAGCGCAAGTTTCAAGAGACATGTATCTATCTCCTTTCTACGAGAGGATAGGAGAGAAACAATGGTCGCAGTCAAGTCGGGATTGACACGAGATCCTAATATGAACCCCACTAAGTCGATCCATACTGTAAAAGAGTAAGGGCACGCGAAGAAGAGATGATCACGGGTTTCGTCCAGCTCTCCGCAAAGGAGGCACGGCTGTACGCAACCCCATGCTCTGCTTCTTGCTCCCGTCGAGAGCCTGTCCTGAAATGCTAACCACGTTATGAAAGCGAATCGTGGTACGCTCTGTGGGAACCATACTATTTTGCACCAAGCCAGCCGTGGGCTATGGACCCGAAGCTGCTTCCATGTTGCTCTGCTCGAGAAGACTGGTTTGTAATCCTCATCACCATGACGCCATAGACGTCGATCGTCAGCTGCATCCTCCGTCGGAGCTGGAACAGAGTTAGTGCAGGCTATCATCGCCCGTAGGTGATAGCCACGACATCGACGTATGTTCCATTGTCCACCAGAGGCTGCTTCCGAGACCGTCGCTTAGCGATGTATACCCAAAACTTGTGTGCCGGATGAACCTGCAACGTTGAGAAGCCTTCCCATACGAAGCCAGTTATCGAACCAGAATAATGTAGCCTTACCATGATTCCTCTTCTCCTCTCTCATCTTTCTTCTCTTTTGTTCCTCTTCTTCTCATCTCCATCAATGAAAAAGATTGAGAAAACATCAACAATCGTTGGTGAGAGTTTCATCAAATCCTCGCTATATAAAAGGAAAGTTTAGAATTTCTGATGTGCTCTTCCAAAGGAAATCTGGATTGTTAACTTTTGCATCTATATAAAATGAAAAGAAAGATTTGTGTGTAACTCGCCGAGGTACGGAGTGCCTCTTACTCAAATTCAGTGACATCAATCAAATATGTCGAGATCAAGGTTCAAACAAAAACAAGAACATAAATAGATCAAAGTTAATGTCAAAGGGAAAGAAGGGATGTTGTTCATGCGGGGAAGAAGGACATTTTAAAAATAACTGTTCCAGTAGAAATGCTTATCATGATAAGACAAAAGACTACACCACATGATACAGTCTGGAAATCAGACTATAAGACTTGATGAACTGAGGTTCAACCTGAAATCAAAGAAGATAGATTTTTATGAGTTTTTATGAGTTTTTATGAAACAAAACAGAAACAAATGGAAGATGAATGAGATGCTAATGATATGAAGAATAAATCAGAGTAAATAGACAAAGATAAATGATAGATATGGTGGAATCAAGCTGCTGGATGTGTATCACTCTCAGCTTGATCAAATGATGGATTGAAGTGGATTGCGGATGAAGGTTTGATTGAATCTCTCAACCAGATGGGATGATGGACGAAATGGATTGAATAGACACTACAAAACTCTGTGAAAGGAGACTTTGATAAGCCTGGTTGCTCTGGAGCTGCTTCTCACAAACTCTAAAGACTTGAAACAATAGTTTTAAGAAAACTAGAAAACTGCATTTTCATTCATAAAATTCAAGGGTGATTAACAAAGACAAACTAAATGAGCTTATATAGGCTCGACCTTGGGACATTCCAACAGTCTAAAATTGACTAAAGGAAACAAATAAAATCAAAATAAAACTCTTGGAAGCAAAGGCTTTGATGGCTCCAAAGAAATAGCCTTTAGTTTGATTTATGTTCTCTTCAAAGGGGAAACTTGATCTGATCTTGTATCTGGACAGCTTCTGGATGTAGCCACGGTCAAGGAGTCTTCCTGAGATGTCTCTGAGTTGCCATGATGAAGAATATGGCCGTTGGTCTTGAGCAAAAATCAGTAGAAACTCATTTAAACCATTTAGTGTCCATGCTGCCAAAAATGAAAGGTTTGTGCAAATGAAGATCCTCCTGATCTTCTGGGTGCTGGTGCAGCTGAGGACGTCTTGGATGTCTTCTGGATGGTTAAAATGATCCCCTGGCTTCCATAGATAAGTCTAGTTTGGACCAAATCGAATTGGTTAGCAACTTTCCCAAAATAATGTCGGTTTGATCGGTTTTGGGAAATTGATTGTATCTTGGTATTCCATGAACCAATTCACCTGATTATGGACTCTCTGGATAGATAATAATTCCCTCTTGAAACCCATGATTGATTCTGGAAAGGACCGCTTCATGGTTGGGCTGAAATCATCTTCTAAAGTCTGATACTCGCAACTGGATGGGCTGGAGAACCTCCAGTTTGTAAAATCCATAACTCTTTGGTCCGGTAAGCTTTTCTGGAAATTCAAATTGGGCTGGAATACTTCTTGAGTGTAGACTCCATTCAAATTTGTTTCACTCCAAAAGTTCTTTTGGTTGTCGAGATATACACCGTGGACTGGACCTATGTTACTGGTATCGCCTAGGTGGTTGTTTTGGACAGTTTGGGGAACCTCCGGTTCAGCTACTGGTTTGATGGCCGCATCATTCCCTCCCCCTTGTGAAAGTTTTGACCTCAAAACTGGATAACCTGTTACACCACAATAGAGCAAGTCAGGTTTCATTCTCATTTGGGAGTTTAGAACCTTACCTTGGTGATACAATTTTGGTTTGGTGATGCATGGTGTGTCTGGTGGCTCTTCTTTGAGAAGATAGGAAAGGATCACGCCTCTGCTATGTTTATGGTCATTGCATCTCTTCTGGAGTGGGTGGTCCTTCAGATTATTGGTAGCCACGTTTCTGTCCCTCCTTGGAACTGATCTTCCTAGCAACACAAGATAATCTGGTGGGATCTCTTTGAAGCTTTCTTCTTTGCAACCTAAAATAATCTCAACATTCTGGATAAAAATCAAGTGCATTATATCTGTGGTTGAAAAATTATAAACAAAATGTGAGATTTCCAGACTTACTTTGATAGCTTCCACAAGTTAAAAAATGATTTTCTTCTTTGGGAAACATGTGTTGGCTTGCTGCCTTCTTTGCACCTTTTGTGTTTGGCTGATGTGAACTTCTACTTCTCTTATTCCTGGATCAAAATTTCTTGGCAAAAACAAGTGCATCACATCTGGAAAATCAAGTGATAAAGACATTTTAAAATTGAGAAGACTTTTCTTACCCATGTTGACTTTGAATGGCATTTGTTCAACATCTCTTTGAACTAGTTTCTGGACAGCATCTATTGACATCATGGTTAAGGCTTTTTCTTGCAAGATTTTACCACGAATTGGAGTGCCTTTTTTTTTGCTTATACCTGGGTCAAAACATCTTGGCAAAGACAAGTGTATTATATCAAAGTATTGGAATTTATAAACTGTTGAAAACAAAGAACAAAGAACCTTACTTTCAGCTGTGGAAGCAAGAAATTGTATTTCCTTCTTTGGCTTGCTCTCACCTTGGTCTCCTGTACCTATTTCACTTTCCCTTGGACAAGACAAGTGCATCAATCTTATCATGGAAATAATAATAGCATTCTGATCCATAGTGAAATTTACCTCAGGTTTTGGCACTTGAACAATTCTTTGTTCAGATTTTGGTTTCCACTTGTGGTGTGGATTTTGATTGAGCTCATGGTCTGGCTCGGCCCTTGGCACTTCAGTAAGCATAAAGCTCTCATCTGGTATCCATGTACCAAGAATATAAAAATTTAGACCAGTATCTAAAGGTGATGTTAAACTCTTACCTTGGTTTGATACATTGATTACTGGTTTTGCTTCTTTAAGCAACAAATCATTTTCTTCCAGCCTCACTTATGGCTTCCTCCTCTTTACCAATGCCATGCTGGTAGACTGGGTCTTCTCTTTTAAAGTTCATGCTCCTTAATTCCTGTTACAATACCCTTTGACAAAGACAAGTGCATTATACAAGAATTTGGAATCAACAAATCAGATGGAATAAAACTATCACTCATTTTAAACAATTCAGTTTTAGTTTCTAGTGATGTTTCTTTCAATACTTGCTTAGTGGGGCAAACTACAGCAAAGTGCCCTTTTTTATGACATCTATAACATGTCTGATCTTTTAAATTTTTAAAGTTAGAAGACTTACCTTGGGTTGATGCCTCTTCTTTGTTTTGGTTTGGAATCTCCATTTTTCTTGGAAATAAATCATGGACAACTTTTGATTCCAACAAGGACTTTGAGATCGTGTCTTTCTTGACCTCAGGACCTGTCATATCATCCTTGGACAAAGACAAGTGGATCATACCAGTGGAAGATGATTTATAAACCAATTTATCAAGTATTGGACTTACCATAGCCTTTGCTTGAAGTACTGGTTTGTTTAGCTCTTCTTTGGGTCTGCTCAAGGTGTCTTGGCTGACGTTTTTACTCACCTCCATGACCTTTAGGATGTCACTTTTCTGGCCTAAGCAATGGACAATGGCGTGCCCCTGGTTTGGCTGAAAGTTGGTTTGTTGAGGCAAGCTTCTTTGACCCTCTTTGTGGGCAGCTTCTCTTGCTTCTTGGGAACCATGAGTTGGATACCTCCTTGAGTACTGCTCCTTGATCTGAGATCTTGTATAATCTAGTGCAAACTCATACCTCATGGCTTTCTTAAGTGCTCCCCACGTTTTGATAGTTGACTCCTTGTAAAACCATCTATCATCTACTTCTTGAACCCACCATTTAAAGGCATCTCCTTTTAGATGATCAATGGCATAAGCTAGCCTTTCTTCCTTCAAGATGTTGTTGTAGTGAAACCATTCATCAAGGTTCCTCTCCCATCTAAGATAACCTCTTTTTCTGAAAATTTAAAGAGTTTAATTTTATCAGCAAAAGAGTTATAATCAAACCGAGAATTAACACATGATGGTTGTGGGTTTTAGAAATTGGAGTTTGATAGATCCTTGAAGGATCTGGTGGCTTGGGCTCGACATAGACAGCCTCTGGTGCATCTCCAAATCTTCTTTCTCCTGGCTGTGGACGTTGGCCTTGTGTCTTTCTTCTTTTCCTCAACTGAGCAATATGTTCAACCTCTTGCAAAGCTGTCAAATGTTGGTTCTTCTTTGCCATCTGATTTTGGCTGTGTGTTTCTCCTACCATGGCTTCCTGAAAACACTCTCAAAGATCAAGTGAAGAATAGGGAAGTTCTGGTTGAACCAAAATAAACCAAATGCAATAATGAAACTTAAACTAAACCGAGAAAAATGCAATTATGAACCGATATGAAATAAACTATGCAATAAAAACTTTTTATTTTTCCTTTCTGATGCAAGCACGAAATGGAGAGACAAATATGATATGACAATAACTAGGATGATTTTTTTTTTGAATTTTCAGATTTGATATGCAATTTGCAAACAGAAATGGAAACAACTTAAATGCAGATTTTTTTTGACTTTTTGAAAAATGAAAACAATTAGCTAAATGAATGCAAACAACTTTTTTTTTTATAAATGCAAATATAAAAATGATGAAACAAATATGATATGCACAAAATTAAAATGATATGCTTTTTTTTTAAACTTTTCAATGCAAGAATCAAAAAAAAATGAAAAATGCAGATTTTTCTTTTTTTTTTGAAATGAATGCACAAAATATAAATATGGCAAATGGAGCTGGGCAATGAATGCAAACAAGCTAATGAGTAAAACTTGAATCCTAGATGATCTACACGAAAATAAAATTGTCTTCCTCTTTTCATAATTTTTTTTTTTGAATGCAA
The DNA here is from genome assembly GCF_000801105.2 of Raphanus sativus. Classification (NCBI taxonomy): domain Eukaryota; kingdom Viridiplantae; phylum Streptophyta; class Magnoliopsida; order Brassicales; family Brassicaceae; genus Raphanus; species Raphanus sativus. The sequence continues at coordinate 15,613,697 of NC_079515.1, forward strand.
CAAGAACACAAAGATGCAGAAACTGTTTTTATGGCTTTTTGATTTATAAAGACAAAACAAATGCAAGCAAATATGAAATGCAAGGATAGATATCACCTTAGTCAGGAGCTTGAGCTCTGATACCAAATGATACAGCCTGGAAATCAGACTATAAGACTTGATGAACTCAGGTTCAACCTGAAATCAAAGAAGATAGATTTTAATGAGTTTTTATGAAACAAAACAGAAACAAATGGAAGATGAATGAGATGCTAATGATATGAAGAATAAATCAGAGTAAATAGACAAATATAAAGGATATATATGGTGGAATCAAGCTGCTGTATGTGTATCACTCTCAGCTTGATCAAATGATGGATTGAAGTGGATTGCGGATGAAGGTTTGATTGAATCTCTCAACCAGATGGGATGATGGACGAAATGGATTGAATAGACACCACAAATCTCTGTGAAAGGAGACTTTGATAAGCCTGGTTGGTCTGGAGCTGCTTCTCACAAACTCTAAAAACTTGAAACAATAGTTTTAAGAAAATTAGAAAACTGCATTTTCATTCATAAAATTCAAGGGTGATTAACAAAGACAAACTAAATGAGCTTATATAGGCTCGACCTTGGGACATTCTAACAGTCTAAATTGACTAAAGGAAACAAATAAAATCAAAATAAAACTCTTGGAAGCAAAGGCTTTGATGGCTCCAAAGAAATAGCCTTTAGTTTGATTTATGCTCTCTTCAAAGGGGAAACTTGATCTGATCTTGTATCTGGACAGCTTCTAGATGTAGCCACGGTCAAGGAGTCTTCCTGAGATGTCTCTGAGTTGCCATGATGAAGAATATGGCCGTTGGTCTTGAGCAAAAATCAGTAGAAACTCATTTAAACCATTTAGTGTCCATGCTGCCAAAAATGGAAGGTTTGTGCAAATGAAGATCCTCCTGATCTCCTGGGTGCTGGTGCAGCTGAGGACGTCTTGGATGTCTTCTGGATGGTTAAAATGATCTCCTGGCTTCCATAGATAAGTCTGGTTTGGACCAAATCGAATTGGTTGGCAACTTTCCCAAAATAATGTCGGTTTGATCGGTTTTGGGAAATTGATTTTATCTTGGTATTCCATGAACCAATTCGCCTGATTATGGACTCTCTGGATAGATAATAATTCCCTCTTGAAACCCATGATTGATTCTGGAAAGGACCGCTTCATGGTTGGGCTGAAATCATCTTCTAAAGTCTGATACTCGCAACTGGATGGGCTGGAGAACCTCCAGTTTGTAAAATCCATAACTCTTTGGTCTGGTAAGCTTTTCTGGAAATTCAAATTGGGCTGGACTCCTTCTTGAGTGTAGACTCCATTCAAATTTGTTTCACTCCAAAAGTCCTTTTGGTTGTCGAGATATACGCCGTGGACTGGACCTATGTCACTGGTATCGTCTAGGTGGTTGTTTTGGACAGTTTGGGGAACTTCCGGTTCAGCTACTGGTTTGATGGCCCCATCACCACAGTAAGAGGAGAGTCTGCTATGCTAAAAGGAACATAGGTCAAGCGTGTGAATGTCCTATATCCAGCAGAAGCCTTGAATATTACAGATCTGGTTGAACAAGAATGGATCATGAACACAAATTGTTCTTACCACATGACACCCAAGAAAGAGTGGTTTGAGGATGGAACAGTGGTGATTCTGATACAAGTGAGGTATGTACCAGATTTCAAAAGATAATATATGTATCTCTATAATATATGCATATATTTTACTTTGTTTTGTTTTTTGCTGTAATTAACAAAAAAAAAATATTTTTATCGTTAGCACCACTGCAATAAACAAAAAGTATATTTTTTTTTGTTTCTTTAAACTGATTTTATTTTTATTTTCAAATAACCACAGTTAACTACGATTTATTTCATGGCTAAGATCTGTTACGGATATTCCGTGACTAAATGTGGTTAAAATAGCCACAAAAGTTTTGTGGCAAAACGTGGTAACTTGCTGTGTTTTTTATATGGTCGATTTTTGCTATGGTCGTATATCCACGATCTTATTTTTTGTAGCATTTCACGGCTTCTCGTGGCAAAACGTGGTAACTAGTGTAGAAAATTGATTTTCTAATATGAAAGTGAGGAAAAAGTGAGAATCATAATATGTCCATGATTGAATCAACGCTATTATATCGTTTAATCGAGCTTTATATTTTAAAGCATGAGCGTAATTAGCTTTGTTTAGGTTCACCAACCAATAGTGTTTAAGTATTTGATATTCGATATCTTTTGAAAAAAGAAACATAATTGAATTTCCAAATTAGATTAAAATAAAAAATACAAATACATAAAAATAGTAATAGTTACAAAAAAATAAATAGATTATTATTATTAAGCCTTCAGTAAAATATTAAACCTGATACCCTAAATCATAAATTCAAAAATTTTAGGTAAACCCTAAACCTTTTGATAAATACTAAACTCTAAATCATAAATATTAAAAAAACACAATAACACACCCTAAATCCTAATCACTCCTTGGATAAACCCCGAACACTTGGATAAATCATGAATTTGTTGGTTTACCGACTAACATATATTGTTTGAGTTTATGATTTATCCAAAGGTTCATAATTTATCCAAAGGTTTAGGGTTTAGTGATTAGGATTTAGGGTTTAGTGTTATTAATATTTAATTTTTAATATTTATGATTTAGGGTTTAAGATTTATCAAAAGGTTTAGGGTGTACCTAAAATTTTAGGGTTTAAAATTTACATAAGATTTTAGGATTTAGGGTATAGGTATTAATATTTTGTTGACAGCTTAACTATATTAATTTATTTATTTTTTGTAACTATTACTATTTTTATGTATTTTTTTTAATTTTAAAATATAATATAGTTTGGAAATTAAATTTTGTTTCCGTTTTAAAAAGATATTAAATATCAAATACTCAAACACTATTGGTTGGTTAACCTATAGGTTCATCTTAGGGAGTAAACCTAAGAATAACTCATTGTTATAAGTCAAATTTAAACCGGAAAACGATCATTGACAACACTAATGACATAGATTTTACGATCAACCAAAAGAAAATCAAACCTTAAGTAAACTAAATTAAACTATTGTGTTTGATTTGATGTTGGTAAATTTCTAACCCAAAACAAAACTTGATTTTGTGCATAAACCTATGAACGTATACAAGCAATCAAGAAGTTAAAAAAAAAAAGTTAAAAACTATATTATTTTCTCAAAAAGGAAGAAGTTAAAAACTATATGTACTAAGCTTATTATTTACGTTCAGTAAGACTCATAAATCTTCTATTGTAAAATCGATCGTACGTACAACCGAAAACATAATAATAATAATAATAATAATAATATATATTTATATATATATAATATCATATGATGCATATGTAGTTTATTTTCTTTCGTGGATAAAGAACATGTTCAAGTTTATGCGACTAATCATAAAAGCATTGGGATAGTCATATGAAAACGCCACAAAATAAAAATAAGAAAACAAGAATAAATAGTTTTGTATAGCAAAGTGCCTATACTAATGATATAAATTGCTTTTTAGTCCTCACAAAATCATGTAAACAATTAAATATCGGATAAACCATGATGAAAAGATGTGAAAATAATCATTTGGATCCGAGAAATTGCAGGGCAGGGCTTGCAATCATGAGTATTATAAAGCATGTGATTAGTCCATCATTGGATCAAATGGCACATATATGGTTAGGCAACTCGGTTTACTACTCGAAAAACCATAGAATAAAGAAGGTTAAGGAAGTTCACATATTGTTTCTGTTATTAAAACAATGAAGAAAGGAGAATTTTGCATACTAGTTTTAGACTCAATTTGGTAAACGGCAGAAATAGCTGAGAAATTATGTAAATAGCAACAGAAAAGAAAAAGTAGATATTTTGTTGTTTTACTTTTTAGATTTATCTTTTATTTAACTTACATTATTATTTTATGTAGATGACTTATTTATCAAATTATCTATTTATTAGAACAAAACCCTAGTTCTTAAATCTCTTTTTTTTGAGTAACTAAATGTTAAATTAGATCTTAAATCTGGAACTCTAGCTTCCATTTTAACCAAATAGATTATATATATATATATATATATATATTACCATATGTTGCAGCATAGTAGAATTAATAAAGTGTGAATTAAAGTTAAACACGTTTTACTCGACAAGATTCAGCCTGAAGCTGACCAGAAATAAAACAGTTGACGTTGCTGACCATCTTTTATATGCATGGTGGTCATAAATTTATAATTCAGTGTGATTCCCTGTGCAGATCATGTATACCACATAAGATTAAGAAAACATTCTTAGTTAACTGACATGCATGTAGAACTCAAATGTCATAGTTATACGCACATAAACAAAAATGGAAAAAGATACACCGATTTACAATGGAAAATCAAAAACAAAACAAAAAAAAGAATAAAAATGACGTAGGATAATAAGCTGACGAAATTTCAGAATATATAAGTCGAATGGAAAATCTCTCTTTTATCGAAGTTCATGACTGAAAACCAAAACATTCTACAACCAGGGGTGAAACTAGAATTTTATTTATCCCGGACAAAATTATAAAACACAAATAAACATCTTTATAAATTGAATTTTTAACAGAGATATAAATAATTTTTTTGACAAATTTACAATAACTTAAAAAGTTTATGGTGGGCAAGTGCCCTTTCCAGACTCTTATGTATGTTCGCCACTGGGTACAACTTCAAGTGATCATAAGTAGGAACAAAGAATCTCACAGTTCCAAAAATAATAGCATGCGTAAAGGTAAAAGAAAATAAGAGAAAAAAGAAGATTTTTAAAAAGAGGAAAAAAATCCATTGCAGATTGGCTCATAATCTTACATGATTTGCTTGGGCCGATCCTAAAAGCCACAAACTCATTTCACTGTCAATCATATGATTAGACGGTGATGACTGATGATCATCTCTGATTTTTGCACATTTCCATGTGACAGAGCTTTTGTATCTTAAAATTTTCTCAAAAGGAACTTTAGAATAAACGAGAGGGTCCACATAGTGAAGTTACGTATCTATTTAAACACACTTATTTCCATAGTTCCACATTACCAAATCCATCAATGCGATTATCTTTCACATTTCGAGTGTAAAAGAAAGTACAGTATACTAATTAAATATGGATTTCAATGGTAATGGAAATGCCGTTTCTTCCTCTAGATCAAAAAAGAGTCATAGGCAAAAGCAGCAACAACCGCAGCCGCAACCTCAACAACATAATGAAGAAATTAAGTATGTAGGAGTGAGGCGGAGGCCGTGGGGAAGATACGCAGCTGAGATAAGAAACCCGGCTACAAAAGAGAGGCATTGGCTAGGTACATTTGATACAGCCGAAGAGGCTGCATTGGCCTATGATAGAGCCGCGAGGTCTATAAGAGGCTTAACTGCTAAGACCAACTTTGTCTACTCAGATATGCCTCGTGGCTCCTCAGTAACTTCCTTCATCTCTCCTGATGAATCACAACGTTTCATTTCCGAATTATTCAACCCTCCAAGCCAACTGGAAGCTCCTCACAACAGCAACAACAATAATCTCTATTTGTCCACCAACAACCAAAACCAAAACTCTATTGAATTCTCATACAATGGATGGACACATGAGCCTGAATGTGGTTATCAGTCTATGAACACTAATGATGAGCATTGTAATCATGAGCTTCCACCGCTTCCTCCAAGTACTTGTTCTGGAGCTGAACTTACGATTCCGGAGACCAATAGCTATTGGAATCTGGCGCATGCTGACATGGATACATTTTCCTTTGAGCTCGATGGATTTGTGGATCAAAACACTCTTGGTGAGAGTGGAACAGAAGGGTTTGACTCTTCATCCTCCACATTCTTCTATCAATAATAGTGAACTGTACAAGTTTGTGACTAATTTCTTCTTTATTGAACAATCCTTTTTATCTCTACTATGGATTGGAATGAAAGATATCGCATGTTTTTCTCTCTCTCTTCTAGCTTTTTATGTTTCTCTAAAAATTCAATGAATGTTTTTTGTTATTATATATGGCTTACAAAATGCAAGGTTTCTTGATCTCTTGTTACTTTTCTTAACGCCTTACCGTTGTGAGTTATAACCAGAGGGAAAATGCCGCCACTTTCAAAAATATCTTTGTAGTTCGATCTTTTTCAACACTGAAGATTCATTAACAGAAGCAAAAGACCATACATAGTTAAAATACATTTGTGAGTTTTGAGGATTCATCCTGTAATCGTGGCTAAATTCAATAATCATCTCAAGCCTAAATGAATCTAATCAAGCATCAATCAAACATAAAGAAATAACACATGATATTTTGGTAACCGGAGAAGGAGTTATACTCACCGGGAGAGAAACGGTCTCTCAACCATCGTTGTGATTACAGTGTACATCACCGGAGGTTTCCCTCCTCTTCTCCCCCTCCCTATTACATCTAATCCGAGTTACAACAAGTATAATATAGAAAGAAGATCAAGCTTCGAGCTTAGATAAACCGAGAATCACATCTCTCTCTCTCTCTCTTGCTCTCTCATCTCTTGCTCTCTCATTTCATCTCATCTCATCTCTTTCTCTCATCTCATCTTGAGATCTTGCTCTGTTATACGAGCCCTTGACGGAGAAGACGATAAGATCACTTGAAAATAATGATTCTTTTGTCTTCTTATGGATTAATTCATAAACTCAAGTCACGTGCTCTTCACTTGTACATCATTAGCTTTAGTAGAACCTTCTGCTGGACTTAGAGGCTTAGGAGATTGATGACAATTCCACAGTGAGAAAATAAGCCAGCGGATACAAAACCACCTCTGGAAGAACAGGGAGAGACAAAGCCACTAGTGAAACTTCAAAGCCATAAGAACTAGGGCTTATTGCAAAAGTGTCTCAAAACTTGAATTCAAACAGAAAACTAACTTTTTCTTTTGACTCGTTTTTTTTTGAGTTTTTAACCCCACATCTGCATTTTATCTACGAAAATGCCATTAACCTTTTTTTTTTTCGAAAATGGCTTCTTTACTGTCTCAACCTTATTTTCTTCAAACTATTTACAATATTGCCACTGCCATGAATAGTGGGAACAACCTTGTACGAACTGTTTGGAGCTTTTAATGCCCTTTAATGCACGTAAATCTCTTTACACTCTCTCTGTTTCAATTGTTATGAACTAAAAACAACATTTCTTTCACTTTCTCTCCATATTCATCCAAAAAACTGAAGCTTTTGATTCAAAATATGGTCGATGGTTGACAGAGCCATATTTCTTTCGTTTTGACTTACGGTTGCTTTCGTTTGAGGTTCTGGGTGGTTGGAGAAGACCCTGTGTGCAAACGAAGTCATCTCACCTAGTTTAAGGTACGAATTTGAATTTTTTTCAAAATCTGTTCGCGTAGAAGACTTACAAGTAAGTCATCTGTATGTAGAAGACTTACTGATGAGTCTTCTGGTCAAACGGACGACTTAAACTAAGCCGTCCAGCTTTGTTTGTTGAAAAAAACACTCCAGACGACTTATATATAAGTCGTCTACGAGAAACAGGCTAGTTTTGCATTTGACCGAATCGTGTAGATCTTTGACTATTTCTGGACGACTTATAATTCAGTCGTCTCTCAGAAAGTTAAAATTTCAATATTTTATTAAACTAGACGACTTACGTGTAAGTCGTCTTAGGTTAGTTTTGTAGTTGAAAAATAAAACTTCATAATTTAACTTTTACCAGACGACATAATATAAAGTCGTCCCGTCAGAAGACTTAATTTAAAGTCGTCCGGGGAAAGCAAAGTCGTCCAGAATTTTTCCCAATTAAGTCGTCCAAACCTTGCTTATCCCGGACGACCTTAAATTAAGTCGTCTAGCTGGACGACTTTTAGTTAAGTCGTCTGGAGAAAGTTAAATTTCAAGTTTTATTTTTCAATTACAAAACTAACCTAGGACGACTTACACGTAAGTCGTCTAGTTTGAATAAAATATTGAAATTTTTACTTTCCAGAGACGACTGAATTATAAGTCGTCCAGAAATAGTCAAAGATCTGACACGATTCGGTCAAATGCAAAACTAGCCCGTTTTTCGTAGACGACTTATATATAAGTCGTCTGAAATTTTTTTTTTAACAAACAAAGCCGGACGACTTAGAATTAAGTCGTCCCTTTTAATTTTCAATTGCAAAAGTGACCTCTTTAGACGACTTACCTTTAAGTCTTCTGGACGACTTAAATCTAAGTCGTCTGCGATAATGTTTATTGAACTTCTTCATTTTCTCTATGTTTACTAATGTGTTTTATTTTGAATATTTGCAGATGATTTTTAAGTTACATGCAGTGTATGGAGAATGGTTGTTGAGAGATTTCCGTTGGATTTTGTGGTTGATGATCTCAAAGGAGCAAGATTGTTTTTATTGAATGAAGATTCAACACATGCTGAACTTGTTGCAATGGCTCAAGAAGATTATAACCTGGACATGAGATCAGTGACTGTGGAGATTAGCTACTCATTACCAGCAGAAATGATGATGACTCCAGGCAGTCCTCCCATTCATGTTACAAGTGATAGACAAGTTCGAAACTTGCTCGAGATACTCAAAACGCATAGAATATGTCTTTGTGTATCAAGCCGCAGCAAGGTGGAAACGGTTTCAGAGAAAAGAGAAGAAGCTGGTGAATGGAAGAAGATGTTGGTGATAATGATGAAGCTGGTGAATGGGAAGAAGATGTTGGTGATAATGATGAGGCTGATGAATGTTTTGAAGATGTTGGTGATAATGAGTCTGTTGAAGATGAAAATCAAGATGGGAGGAGGAAAATGGGGAGGAGGAAAATGGGGAGGAGGATGCTGATAACACTATTGTTGGTGAAACGGATCAGAATGGTGGGGATTACAGTCTTTATGGAAAGATTCTAGATGAGGACGAGGAAGATGATGATAATATTTGTTTTGAAGAAATTGAAAAGACATATGCTAAGACAAATGCTATTGAAGGAGGAAAATCGGATTGTACCAGCATCTATGTCAACCAGAGTTTTGTTAGCAAGGATGCACTGCTTTCAGAGCTGCGGTTGACAGCAGTGAGGGGTAGGTTTTCTTTCAGAATATACAAATCAACAAAAACTCTCCTTGTGGCAATATGTCGGGTTAGCGGTTGTGGATGGAAGATCAGAGCGAGTGTGAAACATGGGCCAAACACGTTTTGGGTAACAAAGTATGTGGAAAAACATTTATGCTCAATTGGAGACCGAATCGCTCAGCGGAGACACTGTACTCCAAAGTATGTTGGTAGTCTTTTCATTGATCGTGTTGGGATCATTGATGGGATAACTCCACAACATATCACTGATGCAATGAAGAACATGTTTGGCATGACGCTTGATTACACCACTTCATACAGAGCACTGTTATATGCACAGAAATTGTGAGAGGATCAGCAGAAGAAGGGTATTCGCGTCTGCCTTCATATCTCGAGCAAATCTCCATTGCAAATCCTGATTCTATCACGGCTATAGAACTTGATTCTAAGAAAAGATTTAAGTATCTATTTCTCTCTTTTGGAGCTTCTATCAAAGGTTTTAAGTATCAGAGAAGGGTCATTGTGGTGGATGAAACTCACCTAAGTGGAAAGTATGGAGGTGTTATGTTAGTTGCAGCCGCACAAGATGGCAATTTTCAGATATTCCCATTGGCTTTTGGGATCGTGGATGCTGAAGATGAACCTTCTTGGGAATGGTTTTTCACAAAATTGGCTAGTTGTATATCTCATGACAAGCCTCTGGTGATAGTCTCTGACCGGCACGCGGCCATTAAAAGTGCGTGTGAGAAGGTGTTTCCTTGGGCAACCCGAGGAATATGTTATTATCACCTTCAAGATAACATTGTCAAAAAGTTTAAAGGGAAACATCTCATGTACTTGGTGAAAGGGGCTGCTTATGCGCACACGGTTTACGATTTTAACCGGTACATGGCTGAGATACGGAGTGCAAACCCGGAACTTGCAACATATTTGGAGAAGGCCGACGCCAAGCTATGGTCAAGGGTTTATTGTAAGGGAACAGGTTCAACATAAAAACAAGCAACATCGCTGAATCTATTAATTCCGCACTGAAGCGAGCAAGAGGATTTCCGATTCCGTTCCTGCTGGAGTTCATAAGGCAGAAGTTAGGAAAATGGTATTGGAAAAGGAGACAAGATGCTTTGAGTCTCCCAACTGTACATAGCCGGGGTGTTGAATACTTGCTTGCTGTTCGATCAGAGCTAGCGGATACGATGACGGTCGAACCAATTGATGGATGGCGTTTCTTTGTCAAAGGTGGCAAAATGGACTGTGTGGTTGATTTGGAACATGTAAAGTGTGATTGTGGTGTCTATGGAGTGGAGAAAATACCTTGCTCTCATGCTATAGCAGCTGGAACACATGCTGGTGTGCATATCGACACACTTGTATGTCCACTTTACTCAAAGAATCATCTGTATGCAGGATACTCAGAGAATATATATCCTATCGTGTCACAACATATTGAGGAACGAGAATGCTTTCCTCCAAACGTAAAGCGTGGTCCGGAGAGACAGAAGAAATCAAGATGGCAATCTTGGTTGGAGCTATCTAGGATGAGAGGACACAAACCCAGGAAGAAACACAGGGCACGGAGATGCTCAAACTGCAAGGAAACTGGCCATACGAAACCACAATGTATACAACCAGTTGACTAGTTGTCCAGACGACCTAAATTTAAGTCGTCCAGTCTTGATTACCCGTCCAGACGACTAATTTCTAAGTCGTCCAGTGTTTCGTCTACCTTCTACGAAGTCGTCCAGTGTATTAGACTACCTTCTACTATCCCTTCAAGTGTATTTTTTTTAGACGACCTTTACGAAGTCGTCCAGTGTATTTAAGTCGTCCAGTGTTTAGACTACCTTCTACTATCCCTTCAAGTGTATTTTTTTTCAGACGACCTTTTACGAAGTCGTCCAGTGTATTTTATTTTTAGACTACCTTCTACTATTTTTAGACTACCTTATTTGTAAGTCGTCCAAACCTTCCAGACGACTTATTTGTAAGTCGTCCAGCTGGAAAACCTTCCAGGCGACTTATTTGTAAGTCGTCCAGCTGGAAAACCTTACACAAGTTAGAAAATTTATACAAGTTAGAAAATCTATACAAGTTAGAAAATCAAATAAATCATACATGCCCACAAACATACAAATAGATTTGTGTATACAAATAGTTCAAATATACAAATAGATTTGTGTATACAAATAGTTCAAATATACAAATAGATTTGTGTATCTATACAAGTTAAAAAATCTATACAAGTTAGATTTGTGTATCTAATCATACATGCCCACAAACATACCACCATCCTCATTATCTTTCAAATGCTGATCAACAAGCTCCGTCCATATAACCACAGCCATATTATCCCTCATAGTCTTCGCATTGGACCTAGCAAAGTCTTTAGGGCTAAAGGGGACCCCAAGAGCATGACATTCAATGTACTTTGCAGCGTACACGCCACAATCACCATTGTTGGCCGTGGGTACATCTTTCAGCAGTCTCTCATATGTGTATCGCTCCAACCCATGCATCTGGTCTCCGCACTCCACAATCAGATAAGGGACCATCTTGAGAAAAGGCTCCATTATCTCATCCCATCTTTCTGGTATGGTAGTTGAAGGTATGCTGTCCCAGACGACTATGTGCCTCTTAGGGATCGATATCCAAATAGCAACCCAATGTTTGTTGTCCAAGTTCAGTGGCGCATAGATATCATCAATGTCCTCCCCCCACTTCTTGTTTGATTGGCAAAATGAAGGCATTGATCCGTCATACAAACTCGCCGCCCCACTAGGTAGCATTCTTCCTAAACCATTGTGATCAGACGACGATGCTTTGAAGAACAGATACTGTTCTCTCCAAGACTGGGTAAAGTTGTGATCCAGGAAGCACATTCGCTCGCTCCGGAAACATTGTGGGTTCTCCTTATACCTCTGCCTCAGCACATTCATCCAAGCATCTATATGCTGCATATAAAATAATACAAGTTAGAACCTTCCAGACGACTTATTTGTAAGTCGTCCAGCTGGAAAACCTTCCAGACGACTTATATATTTACAAATCTATATAAAGACAAGTTACCAGACGACTTAAAGATAAGCAGAAGACTTACTACGTCTTCCAGCCATGCTTTGGGTGTCCGGAGGTTATGATACCACCAAGTTGGTGATGTACGTGGTTTGTCCTCTAGCTTAGTTAAATAATCACTGCAAACAAAAAAGTAATCAGTTTTGGTAGACTAAATCAAGCTATTATGGGTAAAGCAATCACTTACGGATCAGTTTTCAACCAATCAGCGAGCTCCTTCAACTTAGGTATGTTTAGTGTGGGAAATGGATTATACTTTCCCACTCTAAGGAGTTTCCTTCTCTCTGCCGTATAAGAAGATATCTGCGTGGGAGCAGGTTTCTTCGTTCGTTTACTCCTTGCACGCACAGCAGCAGTGAGAGCTGTTTTGTCCAATACAACCAGGCTCGGTTGTTGATCGTTGGAAGCGAAGCTCGGTTGTTGATCGTTGGAAGCGAAGCTCGGTTGGTCAGTGGAAGTGAGAGGAACAATCTCTTTGGAGGTGACACCATCTGCTTTATCATCCGGCAAGATCTTATATACCGAGATCGCCTCATTTGCTGTATCCTCCGGCAACAATCTCTGCAATAAAAGTTGCAAGTTAACCCTGGACGACTTAAATAAAAGTTGTCTGGACGACTAGTTGACCCTGGACGACTTAAATAAAAGTTGTCTGGACAACTAGAAGACCCTGGACGACTTAATTCTTGTTGGGAGAGGATTTGATACTAACCTCTTTGGGCAGAGGAGAAGGCTGTTTCTTTTGAGGAGAAGGCTTTGCCTTTTGAGGAGTAGGCTGTTTCGTTTGAGGAGCAGGCTGTTTCGCTTGAGGAGTAGGCTTTGCCTTTTGAGGAGTAGGCTTTGCCTTTTGAGTAGCAGGCTGTCTGGTGGGAGGAGTAGGATGATTGGTGGGAGGAGTAGGATGATTGGTTTGAAGTGTAGGCTGATCCTTTTGAGGAGTAGTCTGTTTGTTACTAACCCCGGTTTCTGGGGCTTGAGGGGTAGGCTGTTTGTTACTAACCCCGGTTTCTTTGGCTTGAGGGGTAGCCTGATTGGTGACACCAACCTTCTTCTCCACAGCTTCCAATCTATCGGACATCTTCCTAATCTCCCTGATGCACTTCTTAAACCCATCTTTCATCATGTCACCTAAGTCCTTGAACATATTTTCTAACTCCTCTCTGGTCACCCAACTAGCCTCTTCTCTAGCCTCTTCTGTAGCCTATTCTCTAGCCTCTTTAGGAGCCTCTTCTCTAGCCTCTTTAGGAGCCTCTTTACAAGCTTTCTTCCGAGGTCTCTGATTGTCTTCCTCCTCCTCCTCCACCTCCACCACAACCATCTGTTTGGCTCTTTTCGATGGAGTCACAAACTTAGGTTTTGTACCAGTGACTTCCCAGCAATCCATGGTCCACTTCCACGGTCTCCGATCATACATGACTTTAATGATGTTCTCCGCGGGCACGTCCTCAACCTCAGAGTCCCATTTTGGCCACATTTCACTAATGTCCTTCTCAACAAAGTTGATCACGCGGGTCTGCAGTAAATAGAAGAAGAATCGAGTTAGATATTTGAAACAAAATACTAAATAGACGACTTAATTATAAGTCGTCAACTAAGTCGTCCAGCTGGACGACCTTCCAGACGACTTATTATAAGTCGTCTACTAAGTCGTCCAGCTGGACGACCTTCCAGACGACTTATAATAAGTCGTCTACTAAGTCGTCCAGCTGGAAGACCTTCCAGACGACTTATAATAAGTCGTCTACTAAGTCGTCCAGCTGGAAGACTTTCCAGACAACTTAATTAAGTGAAGATGGAAAGGTACCTGACTCAAGATAGCAGCTTTCATGAATCTGCGGCCTCTGCTGTCCTCGTAAGCCAGAATCGGTGGAGACGGACTGTTTGCTCTGGGTAGACCAATACTAGCACCCAATCCCGGAATAGCTGTGTACGCCCAGACCTGAAGAACTTGTATAAACCCATCCACGGTGTAACAGCCAGTAATATCTTTGTTCCACAAAGAGTCCATCAGCACCTTAAACGCGACTCTCCCCCATGGATAATTCTCAAACCGTTCTAAATCCATCACTAGCCTTGCCAGAACAGCTCGTGTAGCGCTTGAGAACTTTCTCCCTTCAATGAATCCAGTGAAGATGGAAAGGTACGCGAGTCGCTTGCGATCTTCCCTGGACCAATCCCCGCATCTCTTCAGTGCTGCTATTATCTGATCAGTAGTTGGCCCAGCTTCCAGATGAACTCCCATCATCCCCCAGAAAGAAACCATCTCTGGGGTAACTTCACATTCTGGTGTCTCAAGGTCCTCGATGTACTCGCAGTTTAGACCAGTGATGTTTTCAAACTCTAACAATGAAAACCTCGCAGGTTCTGGACCAACGAGACACCACATCTCGTACTTCTTCTTAATGTCCAGCTTTAAACCGAGCAAGTAGTGAACCAGCCTTGAAGCCCAACCAAATCCCTGCTCCTTGAACTTGATGAAAACTCCCAATCTCGACTCCTTGAGCTCTTCAAATTCAGCATCGGTGAGAGCTTCCCTAAGAGCAGTATGCAACTTCGTGTTATCCGTATGATACGAAATGCTATTGTGGGGTTCTGGCTCTTCCCCTAATGTGTATAACCTACGGGGGAGTTCTGAAATATCCATCCTTTTCGTCTGCAAAATAATCAAAGACAACAATAGAAGTCAGAACACAAGCTAAATCAATCACGCCTTAATTGTTACTCCAGACGACTTAGTAGACGACTTAAATATAAGTCGTCTAGAAAGTCGTCCAACTGGACGACTTAGTTGACGACTTATATTTAAGTCGTCTGGAAAGTCTTCCAAATGGACGTACTAAGTCGTCCAGGTTGAAGACTTTCCAGACGACTTACTTACAAGTCTTCCAGTAGAAAAATTTCAAGCGGACCTGATTAGTCGCAGAAGGAGTTGGAGTAATCGTCATTGTGGTTATAGATCTGAAAAAATAAACGTGAAACGGTGAGAATGATTAAATTGAAAGAGACAATGTTTTATGTTCATCTTTTCCACGAGTTTGATGACTTACCGGCGTTAGGGTTTACAGAGAAACGGCGCTACGGTTTACAGAGAAGAAGCGGCGGCGCTAGGGTTTAGAAGAAGCGGCGGTGCTAGCTAGTGTTTAGAGGAAGCGGCGGTGAGAACGTTGGTGAGCACGGTGGCGAGGGCGACGGTTTGTTCGGAAATAGTGGAAGCGGGGGCGCTAGGGTTAGAAGAAGCTGCGGCGACAACGGTGAGAATGAAGTGAGATAGATAGCCGACGTTGAGAACGATGGTTGTTCGGAAATAGTGGGAATTCGAATCGCCTTTGATATCGCCGGTGAGAGAGAACTGTTAGGGTTTCTGAATTTCGCGGAAAATGAAAAAAAAAAAAATCACCTTATATATTGGGTAAATAATCCGGTTAGCTTTAAAAGTACATTGGTAAACTTTAAGGTTTGGTCCGGTTTAGACGACTTATTCTGGCTGATAATGTACATCAGACGACCTAATATTTAGTCGTCTGGGAACAGAAGACTAAATATTAAGTCGTCCAATACCCTAAAATGAACCCCTAAACTAAAATGACTAAATTAACTTACTAACCACGTTATAAAATCAAATTATACTTCAATAGTGTTTACTATACACAGAAATGAACACGCCTAGGTAATTTTAAAAATTTTCAAAAACGGTTTTAATGCTTTCCAAAATCTAACCCTAAGAACACATACAATACTACAACATATGTTGATGAAACATAAACTAAAGAATATCATGACTCACTACTTTCACTCATCTGGGCTGAAAACAATTGAAATTTGTTATATATTAATTTATATCTCTTAAGACATATGTTAATTACATAATTCCAATTTTTCACTTATCAAAATATTTTTTACAAAAATTTTAAATTATGTTTAAGAATAACTGTCCAGACGACTTAACTTAAAGTCGTCTGGACGACTTATTTTCAAGTCGTCTGTTTACAGACGACTTGCGAGGGGTAGAAACGTAAAAAAAAATCCGTTTTTTTGTTTGTTCACAAGGAGATAGTTGTAATTTCAATAGCCTTTTAGGTTACTTTTGCCTTTGACCCAAGTTGGGGTACTCTTTTGGGTTTGACTCCAAGTTTTGAGTCACAATTGGTAATTCTCCCTAAGAACTATTTGCTCACAAACCCATATACCCCACAAATTAGCACACAAGAGAAGGACAGGGATAACCAAAGCCAAGGACAAACCGCAAATTTTATGCAGTTTTTTTTGTTTTTAAATGTAATTTTCTAATTCCAGTACCATTAGTTTATTTTTAATATCTACAAACTTTAGAAATATATTTAGTTTTATGTTTTTGATAATTATATACCTAACAAAAAAAATTCTCTCAATTTTATAGAATTTGATTTAATACATTTTAACCAAAATAAATAGTTGAAAAATCTTTTCAAGATTATAATTTTAAAGATATACATATAGATTATTAAATATAATTTTAAATAATAAAAAATTATTCACTTTATCTTAATCTTAAATATAATTAAATTAAAAATAAAAAATAAATATTATTAAAATAATAAAATGTACAATTAATAAAATTATATTGAAATATAATTTAAAATTTTAAAATTTTTATTTCTGCACATGGTGCAAGAAAACACTAAGTTTAACTAACTAAATATTTTTGAGAAATCAGCCATGGATGCAGAATTGGAGGAGAAGAGGAGAGAGGTAGAGAGAGAAACACATGATGATGATCATATAGATCACAACCAGATCATATTCCTCTCGACCTAACCTTGAAGATACTCTCAAGAGTACTTCCTGCCAAATGGATAGTAAGATTTGGTTGTGTGTCAAAGCTCTGATCTTCTTTTGTCACACTTCCATATTTTATCCATTTCGGTCCTCTTTGAGATCACCGAGTCTTCTGCTCACCGTATCACTGAAAAGGTCATATTATGTCTATAGTTTTTACTATACAAGCTATAATGATTTGATAAATCCGCCTTACCAAATCACAATAAACATATGCCAAGGCCATTTTGTTGTTCTTATTTAGGGTATGATCCGTTGCAGGGTAAACACAAGGTATTATCTATAAACCAATATTCCCTATAGCCTCATGTTCTTACACTGGGAGCTCACGAATCATAAAGAACAATAACCAAATATATCCTTGTACATCGTCAATATCTCTCACGTGGGAGATGCTTCAATGGAGTTTTGTATTATGAAGCTTGCGTTGATGATACACGTATAATAATGAGATTTGATGTCAAATCTGACAACTTTACTCTGATAAAATATCCAGAGGTTGTTTCTAAGTTTTTGAATCATATGATGATACATTATAGGGTAAGGCTAGCCTTAGTTGCTAATAGGTTTCCCGTTACTCTATATTTTGAAAGATGAACATGGACACAAATGGATACATCAAAGCTTTCTTCATGTATTGTAAGAGAGTATGGAGAAATGGTTTAAGATTTCAGGTTGTTACTGATGCTGTGTGAGATTATTTTTGCACCATCTAGTTTGTGAATTACTTTATGTTGTATATTTCGATCCGAAGAGAAACAGCACTAGAGAAGCCTTGCTCAAAGGATTCCCTAGACTTGATAGAAAATATATTTACACAATAGATGGGTTCCCAGACCACATCGAGAGACTCTTGTCTTTGTAAAGCAGCACCTTCACTCGTTTAATGCTCTTCAAATGTATTTATTCCCTTGCAGTGAAATTTTATTTTCTGAAAATATACCATTAGCTTATGTGTTTATAGTTACTTTGTTACTAGGTGAACGGCCCGTAAACATGTGCAAACATAAATATGATCCTTAGATTTGATGTTTACATTTCTCTATGATTCCTGATTATCAGATGTATTCATTTTATCTTATCAAATGTGTATATATGAAAGCTATCATTTTATGTAGTATTAAGACATTCATATGTTAACATATCATATATGTATATGGAGTTTGTTGACACTTTGCAGGATCTCAAAAGACTCTTGTTTTTCGAGTGTTAAATTCAAGCTACAATAGGTCTTTTTTTCTTGTTGGGGGCTTTCTTGTTTATTTGCCACTTTATCATTGAATAGTTTTTTTTATTCATTGAATAACTTTTTTTTTCGCGTAATGCTTCTCATGAAAGAAGTGTTGGTGGCCTAGTGGTTACCAGCGAATCTTCTCACACATGCTACCCGAAGTCGCCAGTTCGATTCCCGGGGACAGCAGGGTGGTACTATGCTTCTCCAAATAAATCCTTCCTCATACGAGTAGGGGCAAGTGGTGTATACCAACCGTAGGTCCAAGCCGGAGGGGTTTCCCCATACGAATGGGGGCAAACGGAATATACATTAATCCGTAGGTCCAAGCCGGAAGGGAGGGATTTCCTAGATTTGGGGCCGCGCAAGCGGTGGGGCTAGTCACTATAAAAAGTTAACCCTAAACAGTCTCATGAACCAACACGGGTTGGCCTAGAGGCGAGTTGAGGTAACAACCAATACGCTCCCCGCAGGTTCGATCCGCGTTGGCCACCGGGGTTTTCACATGGTCCCTCCGGGCCTCTGGGAAGCCGCCGCTACCGTAAAAACCCTCCGGACCCTTAGTGGTTCAGATTGTGGGGGCGGTGGTCGGCGCTAGTCGGGTTCTTACGGAAATCCGGACACCCGGGTTAACAAAAAAAAAATGCTTCTCATGAATATCCTTCTCAGGATTTTTTCGGAGGTACATCAATTTTTTCTCGGTTTGCCTCATCTGTTTATTGTGACTAGTTTGCCTCATCTGTTTATTGTGACTATAGTCAAGTTTCTAGCATTAGTACACTTGGTTAAGATATTTGAGGACCAAACTAATCAGATTTTACCTGATATTCGGGTAAGTTTCTCTGATTCTATCTTTACTGGTATACAATGGAAGCTGGTTTTGTCATATGAGATCTTGTTGTGTGGGAATCTTCATTAAATATGTTTTATTTGTTGAAAAATGAATAGGTGGAACTAACACTCTGTCTTTGAGAAGCTGCAAAAGGGTGCACTGCTTCGAAAAGAGATAGGCTGTTTTCAGTAGTCATCTCAACGTCACTGCTTTTAAGCAAGTATATATATGTGTGTATCTCTTCACGAGCACTGCATGTCTTGTAGAGGATCTATGTTGTGGAAGCCACAAAGACAGCTGACGTTGTGACCCATGGTAGTTTATCTGAAGTCTCATGCTTTTTCCTATGTTTAACTTGATTTTGGTTTTAAAACATTTCAGTTCTCATCTTTCAGAAAAAAACATGTCAGTTCTGCGATGAAATGAGTGGCATGATTTCATTTACATTGTTACGTTGCTTTCTCTGAGGATTTGTGTGCCTTAGATGTTCTCCCAATTCAAATATTGGTCACACTTCTTGCATAGCTGGCTATTTCTTTTCCTTCTTTTTTTTTTTTTATTATGCTTGATATTTGCGGCAGATTTGAAGCAGAAAATTTTTAGAACTGTAATTTTGGAGATCATTTTACATGATCTGCTGGACAAGATAGTGAATATGATTCCTGATGACATGATTCTGTCAAATTTTAATATTCCTATTTCTCTTTACTTGACCACAGGAGTGGAGTCTAAAGCTACAGTCCCAATCCAAGGTGCTGGTCAGGCAAGATCAAGTCAACATGGGGACTTGGTGTATCAAATTTAAGGTAAATTTTATACTCTTCCTGCATAGAGGTTTAAGCTTTCGTTGCAAATTGTTTGTTATACTACCAATATTAGTCAAACATGATGCATCCTTTCATGTCTTATTATTCACGTTGTTTCTAATATATATCCCTTATGCTATACTGGACATGTCTTATAAAAGTTATTTGACAGGCCATTTTGGGAGGCAAAGTTGAGGTTCCGACACTCAGGGAAGACAGAGATACAAGTAAGATTTATCTCCAGTGAGATCCAAGGTATATTTTGTCTATGGATCTCTACAATTTGGCATTTACCATTTGTAAATTTAGTTGGTTGTTTCATCCTCTCACTGAGAGGATGGTTTAGATCTCAAGCCTTTGAAGATACTAGAGGTGACTTTTTTCCCCTGTATTCTCTAGTGAACTAAGAACCTCAGCGTGCTATAATCTGGAAGAGTTCGCAAAAGAAGAAATCAACAGTGAATTGAGTGGTTCTGCTGAAGGAAGCTGGTGGGTGAGAGTACATACAATCTATATTCTCCTTGTATTTAAGGTTGGCGTTTTTGATGCATTCAAGTTTCAACCAAATAACTAGAATACCTTAGGGGAAGCAGTGTGAGTTGAAAGATACGTGGTTAGAGAAAGCTAAAAAATTGGTACGGTTGTCTTAAGGTTTTACCTTTGCATTGTGATTCAACTGAATATTATCTCCTCTCACCTGTGAACCAAACAGGATTTACCAGAAGCTCTCAACTGGTGGCACTAGGCCAGCCAGTCTTCGTATCGATTTCTTGATACACGGGTTCTGCTGGCGATATTTTTAAACAAGTCAATAGGATGAAACCTCCACCACGAGATATCAAAGCTAAAATAAACCAGCAGAAGACAACACAAGACTAACTTTGCATCTTTTCTGTCACAAATTCATTAAAGTAGTATAAAAGGTAAAAAGGTTCTTAGATACGTGTGTTTGGCATATAGTTCCACGATGTTTAATATCCTCTAATCTAGTAACACTGTAACAGGGATTAAATGAAGTAATGGAAACCTTTATGATGTCTTTCTAAGCTGATGTGTTTAAGTTTAACACTCAGTACTTCTCGTTCTTCTAGGCAAAGAAGAATTCAGTTGTGCCTCCTCTTGTATTCTTTTATCCTTGTCAGCTTTGATCTCACCATAAAAATAAGAGACAAAACCCCAAAGGGACAGAGCAAGAGAAAGACCCTTCTCTTTTTGAAACTTCTCATGGTAGAAAATAACAGCTAAAACCTCTGTGATGGGCAAAAGAACTGATATCATTATACCAGAGACAAGAGACGATGCACAGAAGATCAAACCAATGGCTCCCAGGAAGAATCCTTGCCATATTATGGCTGAAAATACAGCCACTACATAGAACATTGCCTCTCCAAGCTTGAACTCTTTTGCTTCTTTTGGTAAAGCCTGCCAATATAAAAGGGTGGAAAGACTCAGGACTCAGGACTCAGGACATAAGTCAAAAACATCTATCTGTTTCAAATAGTAAACTACCTTGAAATCACCAGCGATGAGCATACCAATGAGGCTAACTAAAGAAGCAAGGAAACACAAAATCATCTGAACCTCAAGCACGAGCGTATAGCTCATGGGTTGTTTAGCTTTCTGGTAAGCAAGTTCCACTAATGGCAAGAGAAATGCATACATAACAGCGGCTGCTACAGTCACCAAGAACCCAATCATGTACTGCTTGTGAGTCTCATGAAGGGGCTTATCAGTTTCGGTATGCATTCCCAACACCGCAGCTCCAACAGTCAACAATACAACAGCATTGATGGTAAAAGGAGTGAACTTATGGCTGACCATAAAATAAGAGAAGATAGCTATGAATGCTAACTGTGAAGCAATGATGAGAGCAGCTGTCGAAACTGGAAGATAAGCTATGCCATATGCGTATAAGTAGTTATCAAACCCTGAGAGAATGCCTATCAGAATCGCAGCCATTAGGAGACGTGGCTTTATGAGAAAGAACCGTGTATTGTCGCTCTCATTGTTGTTGCTTCGGCGCCGGTTAAGGTAAGAGAAGAGGAGAGGAATGAATATGATCGGAAAGCCTGCGGTTTCAAGAAAAGTGGAGAACCAAATCCTGTGGCCACCATTGTTGAAGTAGAGACGCATGATCAGAGGACCTCCACAGTTTCCTATTGCCAGAATGATGCAGTTTATAATCACAAGAGCCCTCGCCATTCTTGTCTTGATAATTGATTCTTGTCTCGCCGTGTATTCTTTGAGTAATGAAACTTTAGGGTTTCTGTTTGCGGGAGTTACGTTAGTTATAAAACAAGCGAACAAACAAACAAACAGAAGCTACTTACTGTCTTTTCGATCAAAATGATTATGTATGATCTTTGTTTCTTAGTTTTGTATGATCTTTGTTTTTTTGTTTGACCTAGCGATGATTTTTCCTGTTTTATCTCCACAAAACTTGTTATCAGTTATATTATGTATCATATCAAAAAACGTTGTAATTATCTCGTGGAGCCGTTAGTATTCATATCAATAAATAGCATGATTTTATGAGAATATTCTTTCTATTTTTTTTTTTTTTGGGTAGGTGAGAATATTCTTTCTATAATTGGAAGATTTGTCTTGACTTCTTAGCTTTTTGAATTAACGCAGATCCTTTGATTTAGATACAATCTGACTGATATTAAAGTGCGTAAGTTAATCTTTGTATTATGATAGATGTGTAGAGATTTTTCAACGTTTATTCAAATTTGAGTTATATATTTTCCTCAATTCTTAAACCATTTGCAATGGAAGGCTGAATAAAAAATCTAGTAGTTGAATAATTATAATGAGCATATTGAATAATGAAAATTTGATGATGTAATTGTTAAAAAAATTCAAACATGTTGAATAAGGATGAAGTGGAAACCAGCGTCAGAGCACCATTACATGGTTTTTTTTTTGTCGACAAAGAAAACCACCATTACATAGTAAAACCACTTAATTAAGTGACACATTTGATTATTTATATTAGATGCTAATAATTAATAAATATATTAATAATAAAAAAAATCTAACAAGATCCTACCAAACATTTTGAATATTTATTTATAAAATAGTGCATTACTTAATTGCATAATTAATAAGATAATATTATTTTAATTAATAATAATTAAAAAAAAAATATCATAAAACAAAGAAAATAAAAACTTATGTTATTTTTATAAGCTTATCATTATCGTTTATATTTTATTAAAACAGAAATACTTTATGAACTAAATATGAAAAATTATATTAAATTTATAGAATAACTTATTTTATAAATGCTTTCATTTAAATAAATTTATCATTCATAGTTACAACGGATTAAATCATAAGCTATCTAATAATTTATATAAAAAATAAAAATTATCAAAATATGTTAAATTTTTATATCTACAACTATATATCATTTTAAAATTATTCTTAAACTCACATAAATATATTATCTGAAAATTATTATATAAATATATAATACTATATAATTAACCTTTAGTTCATGTATTATTTACAAAATATGTGACTAGAAAATTTGAAATATTAATAATTAATTAAAGATATTATTTAAACATAACAATGTATTTACTTATAAAATTTTGCAAAACACAAAAATGATAGACGTTCAAGTATATTTTCCTAAACAAAACATGAAAATATAAATCATCAGAAAAAATATCCATCTATTTTATAACTAAATTATTTTAAAATATATTGTATACAAACAATATAAATTAAAAAGCTATATTAAAGAATATTCTATATTTGATTATCTCAGATTGTGAATTTATTATTCCGGACTCAAAAATATATTAAAAATAGTAAACGTAAAATATATAAAACAAATCACTATATATTAATCATGACGAATAAGAAGCTTAAACAATAATATTATAGAATTATACAATATATAACACTAAATATCTGTATTATTAAAGTTGAAGTACACAATTGGATTGTTCGGAAACAAGGATAGTAGAATAAATGAGATATGTTTGAAAACATAGATAGTAGAGATTTATACTTTCTTTTATTTACATATTTAGCCATTTTTTTAATAAACTAATAACAAATGAGAATTGTTTAGAAATATGAATAACATATTTAATACTTCTTTTTATTTAAACATGTAACCATTGTTTTTACAATAAACTAAACAACCTTCTTTTTATATTTTTTTATTTACAATTTTGTCACTATATTTACAGTTTTTTATTTATAATTCTTTATGGCGAAAATAAAACACAAACTAAAATATAAATAGTATATTATATAAAACAATTTTTAAAAACTGTGTTATTACCTTACTTAGTTTAGTCAAATATAAAAATTCCAAGAGTTCAATTTTTTAAAAATAAATTAATAATAATTCATAGAAAACTAATGCAAACAATTAAAAATTTGAAACATGGATAAAAGTATATCAGTTTTATAATATACAAAATGGACTAATATAATTACCTAAAAACATTGTTTTGTCTAAATAATCATAAAATAAAATTTAAATTTTATATACATATTTCAAATCAAAATAGTAACATTTAAATTGGCTTGGTTTAAATTTTGGATCAAAAATCAATAACTATTTTAAATATTTTTGGTGTTTTGAGTGTACTTTCACTATGTTAGATGTTTATATTTGACTATTTTTATATATTTTCAAGTATTTAAACCAACCTAAAAGTATCGTATATATTCTGAATGTTTTATATACATTAAAACTAAAAATAATTAATATATATATAAGTATGTAAATCTTTTTCGGATACATTTTGATATCCAAAATACTTCGGTTCGAATTGGTTATCATTTCGGTTGTCTAAATATCAAAATTTTGAATATTTTGGATATTTAATCAATTTTGGTTCGAATTTGGTATTACTCTTTCGGATCATGATCGGTTCGGTTCTTTAGATTTGAATTTTTTATCCAACTTTGATATTGACATGAAAAATAAATATCAATATATTTTTGAAATATACATCCGCACGGGCGTGCGGATCAAATTCTAGTAGTATATTAAAACGTTTATGATGATATCAAAGTTATACGAAACAAATATCCGCACTAAGGATCTAAATTCGGATCCGAATATCTACGGAAATTACAATTTTTTAAAAAAATATCTAATACCCGAATATCCGAACATCTGAAAACCGCAGATCCAGATAAAAATTGGAAAATCATGGATTCACCGGACCTTTACCTTAAAATTTCCAGATATCTGATTCATCCTACCTCTACCTCAGAACTATATTTAATTATACATTTGATTATTTAGATTAATTACTGACAGTGCCATTGGTAACCTGTAAAATAAATCATTTATCCATTAAAGATTAGAAGTTTCATTAGAAATAGTCATTCAAACTCATTGTCTTATGAATAATATAGAAAGATTTAACTTGAAAGTAAACACAATTGTGTATTAGATAACAAAAGTTCCAAACATGATCTTGCAAACGTTACAACTAGGTTGGCTATATTTATTATTTCTTATAATATCTATACTATTAAAATAGAATCTCTCTGATACACTGAATTCTTGCTACTGTCAAGTTTGACCGTAACTGTTGGTGATTATAGTACTTTAGATTCACTAAAGAGGACCATTTTATACTTTACTCTTATGAGTTCAATATTAAGCTAAGAAGAAAATTGGGGTTTTGATTTCAAGGTGACGTAGAAAATAAGTAAACTAAAGATTAATTCAATTTAATAAGAAGCTAGCCTAGGGTGTTTCATCGGGTGTTGAATTGGAGCCAAATAATTATTCAAGCGCGATGCAGTGCTTTCTAGAATTCAGATCACTCAGCTGGAACACCCCACTGTCGTGGTGGTGATCTCTTTGCAGATCTCACCATCTAACTGTCGTTGAGATGAGAATCGATTGCAAACTTTAGAGATTAGGTCTGATCAGTTCACTTACTACCCTAATATCTACTACTGCTGATTAGGGATATTAAGCTTATTCAATAAATGTTAAGTTATCTCCTATGCGGTTAGCTAGGTGATTAAACTTAAGATCTAACATCAAGTGATCAAGTTAATGCAAGCATTAAGAACAATATGAATGAAGAACAAATAAGAATCGCTTATCTATGTTTAACTCATGTTTCAACACCCTAAAAATCCTAGGCGAGCTAGATCACTACTCGATCATGATGCAAGCAATCAAAGACATAAATCCTGAATAATACTGCATAAGAACAAGAGTAGAAATAAAGGGTTCATATGATCTTCTCTATAAGAAAGTGGATTCTTCTCCCTTACAAGTTGCATATCGCAAAAGCTAATAGTTCTCTTGTAAAAATTAGCGTAGAATGAAATAAAATGCATAAGTGATGTTTTTATATGGAGGCGCCATTAGGTAGAAAAGAGATTAGGGAAACTGAGTCATAATTACCGAATTAGGAGTTTCCTTATTTGTCGGGAACAACCTTAGGACCGCTCTGCCTGGCTGTTCCGCTTGAGAAAAGTCTCGGGACTGTACTCCTTGAGTGTTCTCCGCATGATTGCTCCAAAAGTACATATTTTCTTCATGCACCTTCTCTTCACTCTTCTACCAACTCCAGACCTGTAAATGATCAAAAATGACTAGACTGGCACGGATTAGAGACTTAAATCAAATGAAAACATATATACAATGATGTGAAAAACACCATATATCAATTCCCCCAGACTTAGATCCTTGTTTGTCCTCGAACAAGACAAGTATCAAGAACAGGGAGAAAGGTTTGAAAGTGTGGGAACTCGCTTATTCTCAACAACCATACTCTTACCACAAATTCTAAACCATACAAGTTGTAGACTAGGACCGCACACACTTACTGGAAACCCCCTGATCGCTGTTCGAAGATCGGCCCCATACTCTACATTTCAACTTGAAAAGATAACAATTTCGAGACAAAACTCCTTATGCTCAATTAAGATTAGCGTGAGCTTCTTGTCATAGGCTCTAATCAGGGTGAACGGGCTAGGTATAGAACATGCTAATTTTTATGGTGGAGTTTCAAGAGTGTTTAGGTGTTACCAAGAGTGGATGCAGAATATCGCACAAAATGGCCGTAGGATGGCTCCATTGATGTCCACAGCCCTTACTCATCTCTTCTTTGTCGGACTGCTCTCCGATAAGATCGATCATATGACTGCTTTGCGCGTATCAACCCCTTCAGAACACTTCACTGAAACCACCATCACTTTTCTCGACTTCCTCAGTGGCATGCATCATAGATTCTTCCCTTTCTCGTCACCAATAAAATAAACAATAAATAAAGATTCTCTTTTTTTTTATAAACAGATACGAAGATTATGGGTGACGAGGAAGGAGGTAACAAGTGATGTTCGGAATGCCACTGGTGATTCTTCTGGTTCGTTTTAAACATTGTCTTCTCTTCACTGTTCTCTCTGATATCGGAACATACTCTTACTGATTGTTCTCATGTCCACCGTGTTCCACTTCAACGGAATATGTGAGAATTAATGAGTAAGAACTGTGTCGATCCTTTCCTCTCCGACCGTTTTGCACATATCTGCACATAAAGTACTAGAAAAACAATTGCATGAGGGTGGAACAAAAGGTTAGATTACAAGGTGGGAACTAGCTAAAAATGAACTAGCCACTCAGGAACAGCAAGAGGGATAGAAAAGGATAAGAAGTCCTGAGTTTAAATCTCATTCTCCCTGATCTAGTGCCCATAACAAGAAGAATTAAAGTCCAGTTTAGGTTCAGATAAAGGTGGAGTTAAGTCTACCCAGTGTAACATGATCGGTAGAGAACTTCTGGAGTGTCAAATGAGATATGTCAGGGTGTTCCAGGTCCGTGTATGGGTCTTTCATCACTGCTAAGGTCACTGAATAAGAAGGTTAAAGCACGAAGTGGTTAAGAGATCATCACAAAATAAGGTCCTGATTCCCACAATACTTTTGACTAACTTGATCATAAAAACTGACTTGATAAAAGCATGAAAATGACACAAGGACTGACTCAAAAGCAGCCAAGCAAATAGTACAATTGCTCCCCCAGACTTACTTCACACCATCCCTGGTTGTGAAAATAAATCAGAGGAAACTAAAACACACCGAATAAAAGCAAATAACATGTAAATAAATAATTCAGATGGATAAAACAAGAGGATAGAAATAGTCCTTGGGGACTTAGTCTGACATGCCGCTTCCAGAGTGATCAGCTGTCCTACTGTTCCGCGGAAGTCGCTTTCCTCCAGCCGACTTGTTTCTTGCCTAGGCGCCTTGTTCTCTGCGGTGTCTGCTCTTCTTGGCCTTCGATGCAGCCGCCTGTGATTGCCCTAAGGATCCTTTTCAGGAGGCTTTTTTCTTCTTCTGGGAATCAACCATCCAACGTCTGTAGGCATGGTCATCCGTAACATCAGCGAGATCCTACAGATCGTACTCTCCATCAGCAAGTGGAGTTCACATCCTCCACATCATCCATATCCGCATCTAGAACTGGTGCACGGGGATCCTCGCATAAGTTCTCCTGATCGGGCAGGAACACGATGTTCTCCAGAGTAATGAAATCTGTGAGCCCCGTAAAAAGAAGCTTGCAGAACAAAGGATTCCCTTCCTTGTAAGCGAACTTGTAGGTGCTTTCGTCGCGCAAGATGTGGCAAGCGATCAGGTAGGTGGTGTCAATGTACCTTGGGTTTGTTTTCACGGTCTAAATGGGTATCACCTTGTCTCGGCGCATCTCGTCCTCAACCCCTGTGAACAACACCTGCAGCTCTCCGTTCGTGACCTTAGAAGTGTACTCCTTTGAGAACAGGATGTTTGACACAATCTTAGCGATGATCTTCAGAGTAGGGTTCCTGATCTGCGACTTGTAGGCCTTGCGAGAAGTGAACTGGCCGGTTGCAATGAGATCCCAAAAGGCGCTTGCCGGCGTGAACTTCTTCTCAACCGATACCTCTTTAGGCGTGTATGTGATCTCGTACAGATCGTTGAGATCATGGAGAGAGATGAAGAAGAACTTGTCGCCAGCCATGAAATAGATGGAGCAGTTCTCGTACGTTGGCGCAGTGGGGTTACAGTAACTGATATGGGCTGTTGCGAGCACTTGCCGGACCAGATCTGGGTAGATAGCTTGAGCTTGGTAGCAGAGAGGAGCAATGCCCATCGCTTGGAGTGTATCAAACACGTCAGTGTCGAGACCGAGGTCAGCTATGGTCTCCAAGTGTGCAAAGCGAGTGGGCAAGATCTCTACAGCGAGAAGCCGGTTGTACCTTGCCGCAGACTCCTTTTCCCACCCCTCACAATTGTAGTCAAGGAGCAGTGGGCCATTGACATCAATCGGTTGACCTCCAATCTTGTTAGGCCATGGGTAAGAAGACGGAGCACTTGCGCTTGGAGGGGGTGTGGCGGTTCCGCGAGAGCTCTTGGAAGGCTTGAGTGCCTTCATGTACCTAGTGCGTGGATGCATCTACAAAATATAAACAATTTCCCAAATTAGCACTGTTCATCGGTTGTTCTAGAAATGATGGGACATTCCAATCTCTCAATTAACTCAAGTCCATCGATTTCTAAACAACCTATAGTTCCACTCTAGCAAATAGCCACAACATACTACTCAAGTAATCAAGAATCCAACTTTAGCAAATAAATCGGTTCCTATCTCATTCCCATTGACTCTTTATTGATCCTAGTAGAAAGATTGAAACCGATAACCAATCTAGGATCAAACACTAAGCAAAAGAGATAAGAGAATTCGAGGAGACTCTTCAAAATCGCGATTTGCATGCGCGAAGGAGGAGTCTTTCAAGCGGTTACCTTGATTGGATTGATGATTCCTGCAAAGACAAACTGATCTCTAGAGGATCCAAGGAGTTAGAACTCAAAATCAAAAAGATAAAATGGTGAGATTAGAGGTTTTCGATTTTAGGGTTCTTTGGAGTATTTTGCGGCGAGAGAGAGAGTGGGGAAGTGGAGTGAGTGAGCCTTAAATAGGCAAATTTAACCGCTTTCCCTTCCTCCTATTTATTATTATTTTTTATTTATTTATTTATTTTTTTTTGGTTGGTGGAGCGATTGTTCCAGTTACGGAACAAGCACCGGAGTGTTCTTCTGGGAAGGGCTCGGGTTTTCTTGATTTTTTATCTGCAAGTTAGTTTCTTAAAAGATAAAGACATAAAGAAACAATATGTACACTCACCAGTGGGTTGCCTCCCACCAAGCGCTTGGTTTAAATCAATAGCTTGACTTTAATGAGCCAATTAGTCTTGAGAGAGATCGCTTAAGGGTATTTTTACACCTTCAGTGATTGTTGTGTCAGCAAGATAAGACTTGAGGAGCTGACCGTTAACAAAAAACTCTCCTCTTGTGTCCAGCAACCCAACAACTCCACAGGGACGGACTTCCTTGATGGTGAAAGGTCCAGACCATTTCGATTTAAACTTTCCAGGGAACACTTGACCCTAGAATTGAAAAGTAAGACCTGATCATTCGGGGCAAAGCTTCTGCTGATGATCCGTTTGTCATGGAATTTCTTGGTATTTTCCTTATAGATCTTAGAGCTTTCATATGTCAGATGCCTAATTTCCTCTAACTCAAAGATCTTGATTGTTCGCCTCTCCTTAGCGGGTTTGATGTCGAAGTTCAGCAATTTGACAGCCCAAACTGCCTTATACTCTAGCTCCATAGGTAAGTGGCATGCCTTGCCATAGACCAAATGATAAGGAGTGGTCCCTAAAGGTGTCTTATAGGCTATTTTGTAGGCCTAGAGAGCATCGTCGAGCTTGAGCGACCAGTCCTTATGCGTGGTATTGACTGTTTTCTGTAAGATGTTCTTGATCTCTCTGTTGGAAACTTCCACTTGGCCACTCGTTTGGGGGTGATAGGCGGTTGCTACCTTGTGTTTTGCACCATTTTTCCTCAGCAATCCTTGAAACACCTTATTGATAAAGCGAGTTCCCCCATAGCTTATGACCACCCTAGGTACTCCAAATCTTGGAAAGATGATGGAGTTGAACATCTTGGTCACTACACGTGCATCATTAGTTGGACTAGCAATCCCTTCTACCCACTTGGAAACATAATCCACTGCAACCAGTATGTACTCATTCTTGTAAGAAGGTGGGAACGGTCCCATGAAATCGATCTCCCAGCAGTCGAACATCTCTACTTCCAAAATGTAGTTCTGAGGCATTTCATTCTTCTTACTTATACTCCCCATTCTCTGGCATGCATTGCATCGTGATATGAAATCATGGGCATCCCTGAACATAGTAGGCCACCAAAAACCGGCTTGGAGGACCTTGGAGACTGTCTTGAAGGTGGCAAAGTGACCAGCATAGGAAGAACCGAGACAGTGGTGAAGGATTCCTGGATTATCAGCCTCTGGAACACACCTTCTGAAGATCCCATCTTTGCACTGCCGATATAAATATGGCTCGTCCCAAAAGTAGTGTCTTGCTTCCCTGAGAAATTTATTCTTCTCATTTTCAGTGAACTTCAAAGCTTCTTTCTCAGCTGCAAGGAAGTTTGCAATCTCAGCAAACCATGGAAGATTCAGATATAGCTTCTGGATCACTACAGCGAAGGATTCGTCTTCACGGGAACAGTCATTGCCGACTGTGAATGACTATTCTGTTGCTGCACAGACCAATCGCATTGACATATTCCACTGGGTGTTACTCGTTAAGAGCTGTCTCATCTAAGACTTTCATCCTAGAAGGATGGTCTGCCACGCGGTTATCAACCCCATTCTTGTCTCTTATCTCTAAAACGAATTCTTGGAGTAAGAGAATCCATCTTAAGAGACGCGGTTTAGCATCCTTCTTCGTGAGCAGGTACCTCAAAGCTGCATGGTCCGTGTGTACGATCACCTTAGATCCCACTAGGTAGGAACTGAACTTCTCAAACGTGAACACAATGGCAAGGAGCTCATTTTCTGTAGTTGCATAGCGACACTGAGCTTCATCCATTGTTCTGCTCGCATAGTATATCACGGGCAGCTTCTTGTCCTTCCGCTTTCCAAGAACTGCTCCCACTGCAAAGTCACTCGCGTCTGTCATGATCTCAAAAGGAAGGTCCCAGTCTGGAGGTTGGACAATCGGTGCACTGACTAGAGCTCCCTTGATCGTGTGAAACGCGGCTAGACAGTCGTTGTCAAAATCGAACATGGTCTCTTTGCAGAGCAGCCTAGTGAGTGGTCTTGGATTTTCGAAGTGTCTTGGATGAACCTCCTGTAGAAACCAGCATGCCCCAAGAAGCTTCTATTCCCTTCACTGAAGTCGGTGGCTGCAAACTCATCATAACCTCGATCTTTCCCTTGTCCACTTCGATACCATTCTCTGATATATTATGTCCCAGAGCAATCCCATCTCTGACCATGAAGTGGCATTTCTCCCAGTTAAGCACAAGATGCTTCTCCTTGCACCTCTTCAGAACCCTGCACAAGTTTGACAAACAGACATGAAAGGAGCTTCCATAGACGCTAAAATCGTCCATGAAAACCTCCATTATGTTTTCGATTAGATCAGTAAAAATCGAAATCATGCAGCGTTGGAAGGTCGCTGGAGCATTGCACAATCCGAAGGGCATCCTTCTGGAGGCGTATGTTCCGTATGGGCATGTGAACGTTCTCTTCTCCTGATCGTCTGGGTGGATGGAAATCTGAAAGAAACCTGAATAACCATCTAAAAAGCAATAGTAAGGGTGGTTAGCCAATCTTTCAAGCATATGATCAATGAAAAGAAGTCAAAAGTGATCCTTGCGAGTCACGTCATTCAGTTTATAGAAATCAATGCACATGCGATGACCAGTCACTGTTCTAGTAGGGATCAATTCATTCTTTTCATTTGTTATGACAGTGATTCGTCCTTTCTTAGGCACTACATGAACATGGCTAACCCACTTACTATCAGAGATGGCATAGATTACACCAGCTTCTAAAAGTTTCATTATCTCCTTCTTTACAACTTCTTCTAGATTTGGGTTTAACCTCCTCTGATGTTCTACAGAAGTCATCGATTCATCTTCTAGATGAATTCTATGTATGCACAGATCAGGTGAAATGCAATGTATGTCAACTAGAGAATATCCTAATGCCTTACTATATTTTCTAAGTTCACATAAGAGCAGAGAAGTCTCAGCATTGTTCAAGTCAGCGTTCACAATGACAAGATATGTAGAATTGGGTCCAAGGAATGCGTACCTAAGTCCCTTGGGAAGGAATTTGAGCTCTACCTTTGGAGCTTTCAGCTCGCTCAATGAGTCATCGATCTAAGCTGACGGAACAGTCGGGTTCAAAGGTGCGGTTGTTCCAGCTGGTTTGCTGAGCTCGTTGTTCTCCCCCAGACTTAGATTTGCCACTATCTTTTCCATACTTCTCGCTGAATCTAGGACCTGGGCATATGCATCAGCATCAGCATCAACACTCTCTAAGTTCTGCTCAGCTTCAGCTTTAACTAAGGCGAGTTCGAGAGGATCACCGGTGAGAATTTCCTCAATCATTCTCTTATGAGGTTCCAGCGGGTCGCTCTCCTCTTGGACTGTGAAAGTCTGTCCATCCAGCATTGGTTTCTTGAGCATCTGATTCATTTCGAACTTCATCACATGTCCCCTAGGTGTAGATCGATTTTCCATTGTCGAACATCGATGATAGCTCCGACAGTGCATAGAAATAGTTTACCCAGGATCAGGGGATCTTTTGATTCTTCCTCAAGTTCCAGAACTACGAAATCAGCAGGGACAAGTGTGTTCCTAACCAGAACTTGGAGATCCTCAAGAATTCCAACTTGAGACTTCACTGAACGATCATCAAACACAAGGGACATCCTGGTAGGTTTGAAATCTGTGTATCCCAGGTGCTTAGCTACAGAGTATGGCATGAGGTTTATGCTTGATCCTAGATCGACGAGTGAGCATGAAAAGACTGTTCTCCCAATCTGGACTGAGAGAACACATTTTCCCGGATCACCCAGTTTCTTGATCCTCTTGTTCTGAAGCACTGCACTACACTCCTTGGTGATGATCATGAACTCACTGTCATCAGATATTTTCCCAGAAATCAGTCCTTTCACAAAGTTACGCATAGATGGTATCATCTGGATTGCATCCATCAAGGGAAGTCTGAATGTTAGGTCTTCCAGCATCTTTCTGCACTTCATCTCCTTCTTCTCCTTACGTATAATTTTAGCTGGGACAGGATAGGATACCTTCGGTATATACTAACGAGCAGCGGAAGGTTCTACAAACGGTGGAGCAGCCTCAGCAGGCTGTTCTGCAGAAGTCAGAGCGGTCTTAGTAGGGTGTTCCGCCGCTTCTTCATCTGTAGGTGCAGCTTCAGGTGGTTGATCTGACTCTCTTTGTTTCCCCTTCTCGACTGATGTGAATCTCATGGGTTCCAGATCAGTCTCATATGACAGCAAGGTACTTTTTTCCAGGAAGAGTATCTTGCTGTCTCTTCACACTTTCAGCAATCTGAGCAATCTGTCTCATATGGATTGAGACGTTGTCATATGATATACCATGAATTTGACCCACTTTTAGTCATGGTATATAAGTATTTTAGGATATATCCTATCCATTCTTGGGTCTATATTGCATATTTATAGGTTCAGGAGCTAATGGAAGATAGATGATGATTTTGGAGCATTTTGGAGCATTTATAGTTCATACCCGTGATGACTATATCGACCACCCGAGGTCGACAAGGAGAGACGCGCGTCGATCGATGCATACTCAGTACTATCGATCGACACTTAACGGAAGAAGCCCGGATTTGGTCGATCGATACTATTTTGTGCTTTTCTTAATATATTATATACCATAAAACTCATGCATATTGATGATCTTCTAGATGTGAAGACACTCCCCAAACAAATGATCCATGTGTGTAATAGTGAATGGGATAGAATATATATGGGTCGATGGGATCTTAGAGAGTGCCCACACCGGAGGGCATTCAAAAAAACATGTTGTTTATTGATTCCACATCTTGCACATTGTATATCCCCTGAATCGCTCTTGATAGCAAGTTTTTCTTAACTGTTGTACATCATTGATACTATTTACCAAAAATGTTTTATTTTTGGTGAACGTTCTATCTTCCGATAATATGCTTTTAGATAATCCATTGTAGGTCCATACACAGGTAGTATTTTTTTTCTATCAGGCTAAACCTGTTCCACATGATATCAAGATTTCACCGTATATTTTCTATTATTAGTAAAAATACCATCCATCTCTATCTACTAGCTGAGTTTGACTAAGAGGA